>NC_081773.1:27096766-27376766 GCF_963082965.1 Carassius carassius
GGATTCCTGGTAAAAATGTGTTAAATGGAGCTGCGATTACTGTACTCTTACTGTGAGATGAATGCATAAGCATATTATCAAAAATGTTTAATATATGCGCTGCTGCTGCCATTTGAAGAGAGTTTTACATACTCTTCTGTAGTTTACATACTAAGCCTGTAGTAAAATCACTGTAACACACTGCCTTTTGTGGTTCATTGCTTTTTTAACGGAGGACAATATTGAACACCATTGATAAGAGTAAATTATATAAAGATTAGTCTTATTATAGCCTGTGCTAACAGTTAAAGCATTTCAGTAATGATTATTGAATATTATTCGAATTATGATATTAGTGATAAGTATGTACTCATATCACCTGTATTCGATTATATTGCTGAAACTTGCCTTACAAATTGTTTTTTTTTTTTTTGGTAATGTGGGGAATGTGTACTTCTGAAGTTTTTTGAAGTACTTTTCTTGAGTATTTCATTTTGTTTCCTTCACTACAAATGTTAAATATGTTTTACTTTAAAAGATTCTGATCGTCTTATTATGCATTACCCTGATTAAAATCTTTGTTTCATTATTTGTTTCATTATTTAAAAGAGCGACGTGGAAAAATAGAAATATTTTGGAACATTTCAAACATCACTTTTTATGCATCGTTGCTGAATAAAAGTGTTAATTTCTTGAAATAAATCATTCCAGTCTTTTAAACAGTAGTGTATATTTTATTTAATGCAATTTTGATTATTTTTTTTATTGTGTAAAAATTTTATTATTTAATTGTCTTATTAGGTTTTATTTAAGTAAAAGTCATGCATTAAAATGTAACTTAGTAATTTATTGTTGTGGAATCTTTAATTTAGAACACTGCTATGCACACAGTTCTATGCTCACATTGGCTTTTTTATTGTTTGTATATAGCTTTATGCTTTTTCTTTACCCTAAGGGCTCATTGTTGTTCTTTACTCTCAATGTTTAAATTATTGCTAAATTAAAAACGTAATTATCATTCAGCGCAGGAAGTGATCTATACTTCCTGTAAGACTGAGCCTGAGGCCCTGCCCACAAGTTTCTCAGGGATCTTAGTAGATATCATGTTAAGCTATCACATCTCACCATCATATAATAGCCCCTGATGTGCACCGAATCCACTGAGGTTTTCAAACATATCACAGATTTCCCAGGCTTCATCCATCAGGATCACTCTCTGGGTACAACTGCCTTTTTTCCTCGTCAGACTATAACTTTAGTGTGCTGTGACATTAAAACCACATCTTGTTGAAAACCACAAACTATGGAAAAAGCAAAGCCTGGGAAAGGCCGGACCCTGCCAACGAATCACCAGTGGGTTCGTAGAGAACTGCAGTCCCTCTATCTGCATCTGGGGGAAAGGTGGGTTCACACACTACTAAGTGCACTCTTGTATGTGGGTACTCTGGAATAATCTCCCCTCTGTGCATTTTAGCTGTTGCACTGCCATCGAAATCTGGATCAAAGCTCCCTATGTTTAATGTCAGTATGTCAGCAGCAGATCGTGACTGTCATCTTTTTCCGATTGTTTTCAACAGCGGATCTGGAAGGAGGCCACTTAGCAACCCCAAAACTCCAAGAGTAGGATGTGTGTCCAGATAGGTGGGCACTAAATCCGTAAAGTTTGATTGGCTAGTCCAGGTGTCATCGCAACATTCTAACCTGTGATTGGCCATCTCCCAAGGCAGAGGCGGGATCCTCTTTAAAACCCAGTATGGGTTTGAACTGGAGTGGGAAACCATGTCAAGAAATGACAGACTCATTTGGATATTTCCCATCCAAAATAAATATGTAAGTACACTTTAAGATACAAATACAAATATCCTGATATACAAATACAAATATCAGTTTACTCCCTAGTGCAGTTTCAATCGAGCATCCAACATTCTTAAAAATAAATGCTCCAAATAGGGGTTTGGTAGTGATGCCACTAGAACCATTCTTGTTCCCAAAAGTAGCTTTCAGTGAACGGTTCTTAACAAGAACCACTTTTTTAATTACGTTAATCAATTTGTTTAATTTTCGGGGAACTTGGAATTGTTAAATCAAAGAACAAAATTTGTTGAAAATATACTCCCTCTCAGACCATCCAACATGTAGATGAGTTTGTTTCCTTGTAGGATAAGATTTGGAGAAATTTAGCATTACATCACTTGCTCACCAATGGATCCTCTGCAGTGAATGGGTGCCGTCAGAATGAAAGTCCAAAAAGCTGATAAAACATCACCGTAATCCACAATAAAAATATAAAAATCCTTTATCCTCTACTCTCTATCCATAATATTGCTTTTTTTAAATTTAGTTTAGTCTGAATCTGGAGAGAAATATGCGCAGGTCAAGCAATATTTACAGGCTAAACAGTCCAAAAAATGTTTGTGGATTTCGATGTGAGAAGACAACAGGGGATGGTCTTTGTAAATGGAGAAAGTGTTTTTATGAATTATGGATTGGCTTTTTGGCCAGAGATAACAGCCTTTCAATTCACAGACTTGATGAACTTGAGTCATTTGGATTGTTGTGATGTTTTCATCAGCTGTTTGGACTCTCATCCTGGTGGCACCCATTTACCACAGAGGAGCAATGTAAATGCTAATTTTCTC
This sequence comes from Carassius carassius, assembly GCF_963082965.1. Lineage (NCBI taxonomy): Eukaryota > Metazoa > Chordata > Actinopteri > Cypriniformes > Cyprinidae > Carassius > Carassius carassius. The sequence continues at coordinate 27,099,385 of NC_081773.1, forward strand.
AGAGTCTGAGGGTGTTTGTCAGCGAGTTGTCAGAAAAAAAATCATTTTATTATTAAATATCATTATTTACTCAGTCAAGATTAAACTGCACTGTAGATGATGGATTGTGCCTTCTAGACACGATCTCTGCTCTGTTTTGACTGTACGGTAGTTTCAGTTTAATGTGTTTATATTGATTCAGTGCTGTCTGAAGGATGGCTCTAGATGGCACTATCTTCATGTGAAGCCTCACCATCTCATGGCTTCTTTCTCCCCACAGAGACATAAAATAATTTACAACAAACCTTAACTCTTGGGCATTGATTCTATTTATTTATTTGCTTATTTGCTGACATATTTAGTTATTTGACTTTTTATTTAGCCATATTATATATAGTCAACAGAGTTTCTTTTTTTTCTTTACCAATACCTCTGCTCTCTCTTGCATTCACCAAATGTAGGTTAATTTGCTGATATTATAACAAACTGGTGCAATTTACATTTTTGTTTGTTTCTGAGGTTTGTACATTTAGCTGCCTTCAGATTCCCAAAACAGGGATTCGGATTCAGTCAGATATATTGATGAAAGTGTGGTTTCATTTATTTGTCCTGTGATTTTGAATTGTTTTTCTCTGAACCGATCAGCTGTAGATGTAGTTTTTCTGTTGTTTTATGATGCCACTAATTGCATTCTTGTCTTATAAATGTAATAGAAAAAAAACATCTCAAGTTTCCAGCCAAACAGACAATTTCCTTATGCATTTCATTTTGGTTTTAACGGAAATGCAATTAACTGCATCTTAAGATTTTATATGAGCTTATAAAAGTGCACGTGTGCTTGTGTCGGGTTTAAAATTACTTTTTTCCCTTTATGTTAAAATTGAGTTACAGCTGCATGTTGTTTAGTTCATTTTAATCTCGCATATCCCTTTCTATCAAACCAATTTGCACTTTAGTTCTTATTTTATTTTCCCTCTTTAATTGCATTTTTTTGGAACGGTGATCTCATAGACCTACCTTTGACTAGCTCTTTTTGTTGTGTGGTGTTTTTCTCTCTCTCTCTCTCTCTCTCTCTCTCTCTCTCTCTCTCTCTCTCTCTCTCTCTCTCATTCTGTGGGGAATTTCACATAAAGAAAAGAAAGAACACATTTTTTTCTTTTCTGATTTGTACATCTCATGTGATTTAGATCAGGTATTATTTAAGCTGTGCCGTTCCTGCCAGAAAAACACGCTAGACTTCAAGAAATTAAACACTATTGATATACAGTCCAAGTAAAACAGTATTTTTGCTTGTTTTGTGTCAGGTCAATATAACAGGAAGGGTAGCGTTTAAATAAATATTGGTCATTTTTCATTTCTGTGTCATACACATGCAAAATCAATTACAAAAGTATTTCCGGCGCAGTTCTCCTCTCAAACATGCATTTGCGTGTCTAATCTCAGAGCATGACTGTGCTGTTAACAGAAAAGGAAGGGCGACGCTTAAATCAGTGGCTTGGTTTAAGACAGGAAATACCGAATGGAGAAAATTTACCAATAAATCGGTTTTAAATAGGAAACCAAAATTGCTTAATGCCGCTTAATTTGACTTTTTTCCAACAGCCCCAGCAGTTGTGAATTTCGGCGAACAGCGGAAGATAGAATCGCAAATGAATGTTCCAGACTCTCAGATCCTGCCCTGTGAAGTGTTCAGATCTGAAACTAATCAAATAGCAAACTAGACAAACAGAAAACATCTTTGAGAACATTTGCCAACTCGTTCTGCAGGTCGACAGCCTTGTAGCCTTTGGTTTGTGCTCATTAACCTTAGTCGATTTAGAGATCGTAGCTGTAGATTGCTGTTTTATTACTAAACATCAATCTCGAGCAACACAAAACTGCTAAAAATCATCTCGATATGAATGTTTTACGAATGTTTTTTTAAAACCACACACTCCCAGAGTTTTTTCCAGCTCTGTAAGTACAGAGGCTTTGTAATTGATAGTATTCATTAAGCCAAACTACCCATGGTTAATTGCTTCTGTGAAGCTTTGGCTCTGGGGAGCAGCTCCACAGCTGAGGCGAACGGTTTGCTCTTGGCCAAGGAACAAAGCTATCAGCAGACATGTCTGAGGGCATTCAGGCTTCCTCCTGAAATTAAGCAGGAATTGTCACTCGGCTGACAAACCGCCATCAGACAACAGCATCAGCAGGAACCCTGGAAAAGAAAAGGAAAATAACAATTCCACGACCACTATGAGAATGCAGTAAAATGTGTTTTCCTGCAGACTGGAATCCCACAGTTAAACCTGCAGACACAGAAACGAGTGGAAAATGGCTTTCCTAGAGGCCTGTGAATGCCATGCGTGCTGGTTCACAGCAAGAACGGGTAGAGTCACAGGATTGCATCATCATGTGTCACGAAACCCCCTGACACCAAATCCACCGCATGCCTTTAGATTTCTGAATCATGCTATTACGTAACTCTGAGCATATTCACAGACTCCAAAAGGGGTGTCACTTTCTGTGATTTGGATCGAGTGACCCCGGAGGAGAACCGTGGACAGCGTGGAAGGAGGATATGGGGTGTCTCATTTGGATGGGGGCCTTGAAGCCATTCCCTTGGCGTTTCTTCCTAGTATGACCCTTCTGACAGAGGGTGGGAAAGGATCCAAGCCCACGGCCTGACGCCACATCGAATCAACCATTTCCTCCCATGATAGGATGGCTCAGATGAGCTTCCCAGATCTCCAATAAGGAGAAAAAGAGATGTTTAGAGGATCAATCCTGGTGGAGGATGATTTTGGCCATCGTTATTCCTTCCCACTAAAAATCCTCTTGTGTTTCTTCTTAAGCATCAAGAGACATTCTCCTCAAGCTCACATTGTTCTTAATGAAGACATACTGACACAAATGCCCCAACCATCTTCATTTCCAACATTTTTTATTTATTTGGCGTATTTCAGTTTTAATGTCCACTATGTTATTGATTAAAATGATTCATTAAAACAGCTGGCCTTTCAGAGTCAATTGTTTGGAAAGCAAAAACCCAAACCCAAGGGACGATGGAACCCAAGTGCTATAATGCTACCTTGTTTTCGGGTATTGATCTACATTTATATGTCATCCCTGGAGCATTCTGTTACAGAGCATTAAATACAGATTGCAAATTCAAATTCACTTTATGGGACAAATCCAATTTTCTTTTGCATTGGTGCTGAAGATTTAACAGTAGCCTTCGAAAGAAATCATGTAAATTGTAATTAAAGGCAGTTTGGCATCTTTGGTTCCATGAACACTGTTTCCAAGTTCTTTTAATGGAAAGTAGCATATTAATTAATTAGCATATTCGTGACATCGTATTGCTTTTTACATTTGTTAGCCTTTCTGTGCTCACATACTGTATTTAAATGCAGCCAAATTCTCAATAAAAGTGTTTCATTTATATATTTTTCTGTTTCTGTTGTCAGACAATGAGAAGAATATGAATATTAAATATTCTATTAAGACTATAACCAGCTCTCCCTTCCAAGAGGTTAATCGAGCCGTCATCTGATGAAATCAAATTCACATAAGATAAGGACGGTGGTTGAGAAGCAACATAATATCTATTTTAACTGAATGTGCTGCTGATTTGTCGCTAGGCGCTTTTATGGAAAAACGTCGCTAAAGGGCTCTGAAAAAGTCTGAACACTGTCCATGAAGGATCTTTAACATTCATGGAATCTTTCCATTCCACAAAAGGTTCTTTGTAGAACTAAAAATGTTTCTTCAGTGGCATCCCCGCGGAACCTCCGTTTGGAACCTTTATTTTTAAGAGTCTATGTCATGCTTGTTTTTTAAGCAGATGTACACTCACTGGTTGAATAGATGGAACTGGATGCATCCTGAGACCCCGGCTTCTGCGAAGAAACCCAGATGGATCGGTTTCAATGGCCGTGACGAGGCTCTAAATGTGAAGAGTTAGCACATGAAAAGAAAGGTACACACAAGTCGACTTAGCTGTCCCATGTGCCAGAACCTGATACTCCCTGAGCAAGGTTCAGACATACTCGTTTACCTCAGGTCCATCTCTAAAGGCCTCTGACTGCCCTTAACCTCTTTAGCTTCCTGTCAGGATCACGCATTTCCTGTCTGCTTCTTGTTTTTTTCTGACATCAAGTAGGAGAGACAGGTGTGTGCCTGATGCCACCTCTACCTGACACCAAAATATTATTACAAGGCTCATTTTTTGGCGAACTGCATCCAGTTTAATCAAGAGATACCTGACATTCCTGTTTTGAAACAGTGCAGGATACATTTATCTTGGGTGGCTGTGCTAAAATACGAAGTGCAGAGCCCTTGACAGTTGAATGAAGTAGTTGCATGAATGTTTATTTGGAGCAATGATTCCTAGGTGTGTTGAGAAAGCTCGCAATCTCTCGCTGGATCTCGTCAGCATTGCGTGACAGCGGAGTGAGAATCCAGTCCTTGGTGAATTCCATCATGAAGTATATTGCTCTTGTGGTTTTAGACGGTTTCTGAAGTCATGGTGAGGCTGGTTGATTTATAATCTCAGATGTCATCCTTCACAATGACTCTCCGCTGAGACAGACCCTGCGTTCCAAGCCCATTTGACATGAATGCTTCCTGTAGAAATGGGCACATTGAGTCTTCAACCAAAGTTTTGGGTTGGCTTCAGTGAGGCACGTGCTGTAAATGTACTCTTCTAATCACAGCAGAATTTGACTTTAATAAGCCGTCATCTTGTGTTGTATCTGGCAGCATGCTTGGGCCAAAGTGGCGAGGGAAACTCCGTAGTGTATGATTAATGAAGAGCCGACTCACCCTGATTGGTTGTGGATGAGTATCTCGCCGTGTGCCCTAGGCAAATGCACATGGAGACACAAACAACCCCTTTTTTATGACTCGGTTGCTCCAAACCTCCAGTGTTTCATCCCTGATATGTGCCTCCCTCTCGTCAAAAACTCATACGTTCATTAGTATCCACATCCTCTGTAATTTACTCATCAAGAGGGCAGCATCCCCAGTTTACTGAGCTGGTTTTGCTTGTCATCTTTTGGCTTAGTTTTTATTGCCAATCTGCATAAACTCCCTGAACCTACAGCAAAAGAAGCAGTCAGGTGTCGGGATGGCCTGCAAATGACCCTGTTTAATATCAGGAATATAAACTCATGAGTTTAAGTGGATTTTGAAAGCAACTTTCACAAGCTATTGTCATCTTTCAGAATTGCACGTTGAATGATTATTGGCATTTGCTTAAAAACAAACCCCAAAAAAAAAAAAATCTGTCATCATCTGCCGGCTATCATAAACATTAAAACCTGCGTTACTTTTTTATTTTGAAATCCAAAAGTTATTAACAGAATATACTGTTATAATAAATACTCAAATACATATTTAGTATGTATTTATTCATTCATTAGTTTGGTCTCTCTCTCTCTCTCTCTCTTTCTCTCTCTCTCTCTCTCTCTCTCTCTCTCTCTCGAAATAAACAAACAAACAAATAAAATGTTATATTTAAGTAAACATTCAAATATATAAAATATTTTGAAATTATATAATAATTAGTTTATTGTTTAAAAAAGTTAACTTAATACAATTAATAAGTATTTTTATAATGTTTTAATCTGTTAATATTCAAATAATTTAAAATTATGACATTTTTTATTATTTTTGTTTATTAGTTTGGTTTACATACAGTATGTATATAGTTTATATTGTGTACAATAATATCTAAAATATTTTAATAATAGGTTTGTATTATTTGTTTATTGTGATTAAAAAAGTTAATGATCAAATACATAATCAAAATAAATATAACAATCAAAAATATATAATTAAATAACTAAATTATAAATTTTGTGTTTGTAAATAAACAAACAAACAAATTTCATCATTTGAATTTTATATTAAATGTTTTTTTTGTGATATTATTAAATGTATGAATTATAAAAGAAAATATATATATATATGTTTGCCTCATTTGTAATTAAAATAAAGTATTTTATCTAATTTTACTATTTATTTGAGTGAATTTTCATTTAGATTTTGACTAACATTTTTTTATGAGTTAAATGAAAACTTTTTTTTGTCATCTCTCATCAAGAAGCGAGTAAATAAACACTTCTACCAATGAAGAACCAGCATTTCTACATTCTCAAAGTAATTGTTTCAGACCATGAATTTCTTGCTGACAGTCTTTGAGGGTGAGTGATGGCCTGAGCGACAGAACGATGTCAGCAGTGCGCAGCAAATGTGAACTGATTGACGGGACTTCCTCTGATTACCCCTCAGGAGGATGTGATATTTGATGTGTTTGTTTGCTTGTTTTCAACGCAGCCTCGCTAAAGCTGTGCACCGTCTGCTCAGTACATTACAGGCTGCAGCAGGAAGTGAAGGACAGCTCTTCAGGAACTAGAGAAACAGCTGCTCACAGGCCTGGACTGTGCGTGGTCCCCAGGCCTGTGATCTCATTCGCACGATGGACGTCCCTCGACGTGGCCAAACAGCATCTGACTTTTTGCTCATCTCTAAATCAAGCTGATGATCAGGAGCAAGTCCATACTGCTCACATCATGCAGACATTTTATAAAGTTGTATTCACTCAAGCTTGACTTTATGTGTTTTTGTGTATTTGCAGAGCTGCTTAATGTGGTATGGGAGAGCAGAGAGCCATTCAGTGCACAAAACAATGTTATAAATCGTATGTGATATACAGAAGAGCACATTATGCTGAGGTAATGGGGCTTTCCAGATGGGGTCTGCGGAAAAGTGTAAAAAAAGATATATATATATATAGTAATAAAAAGAATATAAAAGAATGTAAAAAAAAATTATATTATGGTTTTAATCTGTTTTTTATGGATTGATTGCACATCACCAATTAATAAAAAATAAAACAGTTTAATGTTTTTAGTTTTAAACATCTGAACAGTATTCTAATAGTGAGCTAGAAAAAAGATTCAATTTCAACTTAATAGAAATATTTAGAAAACTTTGGGAATATTTTTTTATTATTTAAATTGTATTTATTTATTATTTATTTTTGTGTGTTTTTGATGTCATTTTTTAAATTTATTTTTATTTTAGGGCTGTCAAATGATTAATCGCGATTAATCGCATCCAAAATAAAAGTTTTCTTTACATAATATATGTATGTGTACTCTGTATATTTCTTATGCGTACTGTATATAACACACACACATACAGTATATATTCTGGAAATGTTTACATGCATATTCATTTATATATTTATATTATTGTATTTTTTATTATATATAAATATATTTAATATACAGTACAGACCAAAAGTTTGGACACACCTTCTCATTCAAAGAGTTTTCTTTTTTTTCATGACTATGAAAATTGTAGAGTCACACTGAAGGCATCAAGGGCTATTTGACCAATAAGGAGAGTGATGGGGTGCTGCGCCAGATGACCTGGCCTCCACAGTCACCGGACCTGAACCCAATCGAGAGGGTTTAGGGGTGAGCTGGACCGCAGACAGAAGGCAAAAGGGCCAACAAGTGCTAAGCATCTCTCGGGGAACTCCTTCAAGACTGTTGGAAGACCATTTCAGGTGACTACCTCTTGAAGCTCATCAAGAGAATGCCAAGAGTGTGCAAAGCAGTAATCAAAGCAAAGGTGGCTACTTTGAAGAACCTACAATATGACATATTTTCAGTTGTTTCACACTTTTTTGTTATGTATATAATTCCACATGTGTTAATTCATAGTTTTGATGCCTTCAGTGTGAATCTACAATTTTCATAGGCATGAAAATAAAGAAAACTCTTTGAATGAGAAGGTGTGTCCAAACTTTTGGTCTGTACTGTACAAACATAACATTTTTTTAAAATAAATACATGCATGTGTTTGTATTTATATATACATAATAAATATACACAGCATACACATATATATTATATATTTTAATATGTTGTTTATAAACCAGAGCTTTGTGTTCATTTTCTTGACCTATTTGCGCTTTTATGTGTGTGTTATTTCTTTTTTTGTCAGAGCTGATAGTTTGGTGAAGCGTTAGCTGTGGTCTGGCCCAAGTAAACTAGCCAAACTCTGTGCATAAACATTTCAACCCCTGATGCCGTTTTATTTATCGCAGCGCACTTCCATATCCTCTGTGAACGGGCGGCATGTTGCTTTGATAAAATCGAGGGGGTGAGGAAGAGGGCCGGGGTGTAGGTGGGGTGTGCTTTGCATGCAACAGGCCACTCCACACTGTTATTCTTCTCTCGGTGTTTGATGGGTGGGAGGTTTGCCAGAGAGCTTGTGTGTGTGTGTTTATAGTGTCAAATGCGTACCACATGTAGGCTCAGGTCTGGTTCGGCCTCATCTCTCTCTCAGAGAGCATCCCGATGGCAGACAGGAGTAATCAGCCTGTCTTCCTCCTCCTCTGCAGTGCGGTGCACCTGCTTTGTGGTGCTCAAGTACTTTAATAGACCATTTCCAACCGGCTTTCATTCATTAGTTCAGTATGGATTTGTTTTGATACACAAAAGCTAAGTGGACAGCTCTTTGCCAGAGAGCTAATGGGGCAGGGTGGATCCCAGTGTGATTTATATGGACAGGCTGTAGGGAAGTTCATGCATCATCAGTTTTGGTGATGATAGTGCTATTTTAAGGTAAAGTGGGCTTGTAAATATGGGCGTCAGTTGTGTACAACAGCTATCCTACCTCAAAATGAAATAATATGCTTTAAATGTAGAATTAACAAGAGTTTTAAAGGAATAACTTATCCATGAATGGAAATTCTGTTGTTATTTACTCATGTTGGTTTAATGTAGCCTACTTTTTTGGAAAGTTTTTTTTTTATTTTATTTTTTTTATTTTATTATCCAGCAATGATGCATTAATGTGAGTGACAGTGAAGACATTTATAATGTTGTTACAAAAATATTAATAATTTGGCTTCTTTTGAATTTTTGTTTCATCAAATAAAAATAAAAAACTTTTTTTGGCAATATTTTTTCAGCGTTTAATAATAAGAAATGTTTCTTGATCAGCAAATCAGCATGAGTAATGCTGCAAAAAATTGGGGTTTGCATCACAGGAGTAAATTACTTTTTTTTAATATTCAATTATTTTAAACTGTAAGAATATTTAAAAAATGTCTGCTTTTGCTTGGTCAAATAAATGCAGCCTTGATGAACATAAGAGACTTCATTTTACTGGGATAATACTGTCGTTTATAATAGGTTTTAAAGCCACGAATAAAGTTAACTAGAATTTTCCAAGTTTTAAATTCACAATGTTTACACAGACTTCCCATTTTAGAGATCGTCATTTCAGCTTAATGGAATAATTGCTGCTGCTGTTGCTTCTTTTTTCCTTCCAGTTCCACCAGGAGCGTCATGAGGTAAGATTTGGCTTTAATTATTCGATTTTTTTATTTATTCATATATCAGACTGTTCTTCAAGATTGAATGCTTCAGGGTTTCTTGAATATAGACGGTTAAGGTTATAGTTGACATGTTAACATTTTAACTGATCAGGACAAAATTAAATGTATTAAATTTCATGTTACATAACACTGAATGACATCTTTTGGACTTGCCATACTTGTCTTTATTGTACTGACTTCGCCGCTTGTGTACCGCTGAGCGTAGAGCCACTCAGGATAACAGTACCTGTTTAAACTTTTATTTATGCCCTGCCAAGAACCACTGAAGTGCTTTACCTCCAGTTTTAAAACTCTTTCATTTTAGTCACTGGAGAATGTGGCGTATGACAGTATCATAAAGCACAGCTTCATCAAAGCCTGGAAGCCCAGCAGGCCATGATAAAAGCAGCATCTCATGGCATTTTGTCTTTTTCTGACTTCATAGCTCTCCCGGTGAAGTCAGTGGAAACCGAAGACGAGCAATCGAGGCCTTGGCTCTTTCCCAGACTCTCCTTTACCCTTCTCAAACAGTCTGGACACCAGCCACAGACAAAGGGCAGATGTTGTGATGCGGTGTGTTTCTTTGGTAAGGTTTATTTTCTTGGTCTGTGTATACACGCAGTGTGTTTATTTATTTCTTTAGTCTGTACAGTATCCACCAGAGGCTCACTTCCGCTGAGAACTGATTTTGTTTACAGGGCAGTTTTAAAGTAAACACACATGCACAGGCAAACACGCTGCTCTCTGTGATGGCAAACCACTTCCTAAGATGGGAGCGATTACAGAAAGGCCTGACACATGTCAAACAGGGGCATGAACTGAACACCAGCTAGGCTTTCTTTTTTCTTTTTTATTAAGTGTTTTCCAACTGTTTGGTCATGTACACCCACAGATCTATCAGTATGGCTCAAGCACAAATTCATTAATAACAAACTTGAAATGTGTTGCTTTTCAACAGTGTTTTTCCTTAAAAAGCAGCAGTGTTAAAGTGTTACAAAAAAAGTATTTGATTGCAAGTTTTTATTTTTATTCATATGTTGTGCTTTTTACAATGCACAATGTTTCAAACAGTTTTACAGAAAATCATGATGATAATGTTTATATTATCTTAATATCTTCATGCCTTATGGTTACATTTAGCAGATTAGAGCTGGGCGATTTAATAATTTACATTTTGCAATGATTCAAGCAGTTGAGATATTCTGTATAGTGTGTATGGCCCTATATTTATACAATACATATATACTAATATATAATGCAAGGAAATAATATTGCTATATACTGCGACCAAATAAATAAAAAAAATTCAAGAAGCTGAGATTGCTACATACAAGTGCATCACAATAAATTAAAATGTTGTTCATTTATTTCAGAAATTCAACTTAAATTGTGAAACTCGTGTATTGAATGATTCAGTGCACACAGACTAAAGTAGTTAAAGTCTTTTGGTTCTTTTAATTTTGATGATTTGGGCTCACATTTAACAAAAACCCACCAATTCACTATCTCAACAAATTGGAATATAGTGACATGCCAATCAGCTAATCAACTCAAAACACCTGCAAAGGTTTCCTGAGCCTTCAAAAAGGTCTCTCAGTTTGGTTCACTAGGCTACACAATCATGGGGAAGACTGCTGATCTGACAGTTGTCCAGAAGACAATCATTGACACCCTTCACAAGGAGCAACAAACATTCATTGCCAAAGAAGCTGGCTGTTCACAGAGTGCTGTATCCAAGCATGTTAACAGAAAGTTGAGCAGAAGGAAAAAGTGTGGAAGATGCACAACCAACCGAGAGAACCACAGCCTTATGAGGATTGTCAAGCAAATTGATTTAAGAATGTGAGTGAACTTCACAATGAATGGACTGAGGCTGGGGTCAAGGGATCAAGAGCCACCACACACAGATGTGTCAAGGAATTTGGCTACAGTTGTTGTATTCCTGTTGTTAAGCCACTCCTGAACCACACACAACATTAGAGGCATCTTACCTGGGCTAAGGAGAAGAAGAACTGGACTGTTGACATTGGTCCAAAGTCCTCTTTTCAGATGAGAACAAGTTTTGTATTTCATTTGGAAACCAAGGTAATAGAGTCTGGATGAAGTGTGGAGAAGCTCATAGACCAAGTAGCTTGAAGTCCAGTGTTAAGTTTCCACAGTCTGTGATTATTTGGGATGCAGTGTCATCTGCTGGTGTTGGTCCCTTGTGTTTTTTGAAAACCAAAGTCACTGCACCCGTTCACCAACAAATTTTGGAGCACTTCATGCTTCCTTCTGCTGACCAGCTTTTTGAAGATGCTGATTTCATTCTCTAGCAGGATTTGGCACCTGCCCACACTGCCAAAAGCACCAAAAGTTGCTTAAATGAGCACGGTCTTGGTGTGCTTGACTGGCCAGCAAACTCACCAGGGCCGAAACCCAGAGAGAATCTATGGGGTATTGTCAAGAGGAAAATGAGAAACAAGAGACCAAAAAAAAATGCAGATGAGCTGAAGGCCACTGTCAAAGAAACCTCAGCAGTGCCAAAAACTGATCACCTCCATGCCACGCTGAATTGAGGCAGTAATTAAAGCAAAAGAAGCCCCTACCAAGTATTGACTACATGTACAGTAAATGAACATACTTTCCAGAAGGCCAACAATTCACTAAAAATGAAGTATTCTAATTTGTTGAGATTTTGATTTGGTGGGTTTTTGTTAAATGTGAGCCAAAATCATCACAATTAAAAGAACCAAAGACTTAAACTACCTCAGTCTGTTTGCATTGAATTTATTTAATACACGAGTTTCACAATTTGAGTTGAATTACTGAAATAAATGAACTTTTCCACGACATTCTAATTTATTGAGATGCACCTGTATATATTGCTTTAGGTGAATGTACCACATATATGAGAGAATTTTTTTTTTTATGTTGTTTTTTTATCATCTTTGCATATTATTGGTTGACAGAAGACAGATCATCAAACACAATAAATCAAATCAATAATGAAGCTATTTTTGGACACACATGCGCGCACATACACACACACACACACACACACACACACACACACACATACACATGCAGCATAAATGGCTGCCCCCCGAGCATTTATGCTGCGGCGCCCAGGGAGCAGTTGGGGGTTCGGTGCCTTGCTCAAGATGGATTAGGATGGATTTTATTTTCGCATTTTCTGCACTGATTTTGAATCAAGCAAAATATAAGCATTTACTTTGCATTGTACTGTTAACATTTAACATTTAATCATTTAGCAGACGCTTTTATCCAAAGCGACTTACAAATGAGTTGTTAACAGTTTTAAAGTGTTCAGTACAAAAAAAAAGTGATTCTTTTGAATTTTGAATTGTGAATTTTTATTTTAACTGCATTACTTTGGAAGTTTTTATTTTTATTTTATGTACTTTATGGTTTAAACAGATAGTTCACCCAAAAATTTACATTTTATGTTTATCTGCTTACTCCCAGGGCATCCAAGTTGTAGGTGACTTTGTTTCTTCAGTAAAACACAAACAGAGATTTTTTAAATCAAACCATTGCAGTCTGTCAGTCATATAATGTAAGTGGATGGGGAATCATGGCTTTGAGAGTCAAAAACACACACAAACAAAACCAAATTAAACACTGCGGCTTGTGATGATACATTGATGTGTAAAGACATGAAACAATCGGTCTGTGCATGAAACTGAACAGTATTTATATAGTTTTTTTTACCACAATGTCTGAACTGTCCTGAGCACGTTCACTTCTTCTTTAGCCTGCACGTGAGGCATCATCTTCATCTACTTTATGGTGGATCACAGACTTATAAGTGCATTACCGCCACCTTTCTCTCAAGTGGCCCACTGACACTTGCGCATCATGTGCCAGCTGAAGAAGAAGATGTGAACGTGCTCTGTAGAGTTCAGATATTGAATGGTAAAAAAACGATATAAATACGGTTCAGTTTTTTGCACAGACCGATCATTTCATGTCTTTACGCATCAATGTTTAGTCACAAGCTGCAGGATTTCATTTGGTTTTGTCTGAAATGGTTTGAGTTAAAAATCTCCATTTGTGTACTACTGAAGAAACAAAATCACCTACATCTTGGATGCCCTGTGGGTAAGAAGATAAACATCCAATTTTCGTTTTTGGGTGAACTATCCCTTTAACAAACCAAAATCTTCATTCCAAGTATTTCCTAGTGTACATCTCCCACTGTTTGAGAATCTAAAATAAATATTTTTTTTAAATCATAAAGCATTTTTATATATATATATATATACACACACACACACACACACACACACACACATATATACACACACACACACATATATATATATATATATATATATATATATATACACACACACATATATATATACTTATATATACACTATATAGGATTATTAGGAACACCATACCAATACTGTGTTTGACCCCCTTTTGCCTTCAGAACTGCCTTAATTCTACGCGGCATTGATTCAACAAGGTGATGAAAGCATTCTTTAGAGATGTTGGCCCATATTGATAGGATAGCATCTTGCAGTTGATGGAGATTTGTTGGAAGCACATCCAGGGCACGAAGCTCCCGTTCCACCACATCCCAAAGATGCTCTATTGGGTTGAGATCTGGTGACTGTGGGGGCCATTTTAGTACAGTGAACTCATTGTCATGTTCAAGAAACCAATTTGAAATGATTCAAACTTTGTGACATGGTGCATTATCCTGCTGGAAGTAACCATCAGAGGATGGTTACATGGTGGTCATAAAGGGATGGACATAGTCAGAAACAATGCTCAGGTAGGCCGTGACATTTAAATGGTGCCCAATTGGCACTAAGGGGCCTAAAGTGTGCCAAGAAAACATCCCCCACACCATTACACCACCACCAGCAGCCTGCACAGTGGTAACAAGGCATGATGGATCCATGTTCTCATTCTGTTTACGCCAAATTCTGACTCTACCATCTGAATGTCTCAACAGAAATCGAGACTCATCAGACCAGGCAACATTTTTCCAGTCTTCAACTGTCCAAATTGGTGAGCTCATGCAAATTGTAGCCTCTTTTTCCTATTTGTAGTGGAGATGAGTGGTACCCGGTGGGGTCTTCTGCTGTTGTAGCCCATCCGCCTCAAGGTTGTGCGTGTTGTGGCTTCACGCAAATAAACAGATGCGCAAATAAACGCTGAAAATGAGGTGGATTTGCGCATCTTCTCAGTTAACATGAAATCACGCACCTGAGGGATTTTACCTCTGATTAGAGAACCGGCTTTACTGACGAGATGCGCATAACGATCGGCCGATCGTGATCGGAGCAGCCCTAATATATATATATATATATATATATATATATATATATATATATTTATATCTATATATATATATATTTATTTATTTATATATATATAGTACAGACCAAAAGTTTGGACACACCTTCCCATTCAAAGAGTTTTCTTTATTTTCATGACTATGAAAATTGTAGATTTACACTGAAGGCATCAAGGGCTATTTGACCAAGAAGGAGAGTGATGGGGTGCTGCACAAACTTTTGGTCTGTACTGTATATATATATATATATATATATTATCAGTCTAGTGTGGCGATCAGTTGCACCCCGGCCCACCACATTGCCTCCTGCGGCGGAGTGAAAATGCTGCACGGCCCACTTCCTCCAACTCCTAATTCAAAGCACATTTCACCAAGTGCGGCTTTGAGAGGGGATGTGGCTAAAACAAATAAAAGAATCATAAAGGAGGGATCAAAGCAGTCCTGCAAATCCATTCCTTCTGGGTAAAGAGCCTTTCATAAAAAAAAAAAAAAAAAAAAAAAAAATACCACATCCCAGCTACATATCTTATGGAACGGATCACTGGCAAACGCGTGTCTGCGCCGGATTGATGGAGCGGACGCTGTTGGCAGGCATCGCCTTGTGCCTCTGTCCTCTTTCCTATCGAGTGAATGCGCATTGGGCCATTTTCATAACTCGCTGTTATCAAGTCTTTGGGGAAATACGTATGTGTGTGTATATACATGTATAGCTGGGGTCTCCAAGACAGATGTTGGCATGGATGTATAAATGATTATAAAGTGCAGGCCACCAGGAAGTCAGTAATGCTCTCAAGGCCTGGCAGCCTGGGCAGGAACATTTGGTGACCATTGCAAAGATATCCTTCAACACAGCTGTGAGGGACTGACATAACCGGCTTCATTTAGCCTCACAGCTGAGCAGAGAGGCATTATCCTACTGAAGGGTGAGGTCTTTTCCATCACATAGACATCCGCCACGCGTCGTCAGAGGATTCTGTGTAATCTGGACCGGAGCACCACTTTGCACGCAGCGCATACTTGCAGACTGATGCATCTGTGCTCGTAATTCCTAAACACTGTCGTTTTACACACGATTGACAGAGTTTCACAACAGATCCTCTTTGTAAAAGAAGAAAAAGTGAAAATCCGACGGATTAAGCGAAGCTAGACACGGATAGTTTTAGATTTATTTTACACTGGATCAAAGATATCAGGTTTTCATTTTTTCGCGTAAACCGCACAATGACTAACTTTCCCCAAAGAGGACAATGAATCTTCGAACCCTCCATTCAACAAAAACACATTAACGTAATGGGCGATACATATTCCAGAGTTGCCGTATTGTAAACTCAACTGATTGTTTGACTTTGTATGAGCCGAGAATTGACACAAGTTTATTTCCCAAGCTCTCGATTCCTGCCTAAACACAAAAGAGGCACTGTGCGACAGTTTCCACACACAAAGTCTTTGTAATTACCACAAAGGACATACCCGTGGGGTAAGTCAATAACTCATCCGGCAAACAAACTCTGATGTCAGTAAATGATCCAAAGACTTATGATTTGGTGTACAAAATAAAACTGGCGTTTGGTTTGTGGTTTGTCCCTGAGCACAACAGCGCCGTATGCTGATCCTCTGACCTGTTGTGACAGTTTATACTGAAAGAGGCCTTGTGCATCAAAACAGATGAGAAAAGCCAGTGTAAGAATGGGCCGGTAATGAAGAGGGTCCATTTTCAGAGTGGCGTGGTTGATGCTGATATATTTTGATCACTGCCGCCACAGTGTGATGATGGATCCTGCTTGTGCAGATCCTTCTCTGAACCAGCAGACTGAGAGCAGGGGTTCAGAAAAGGCTTCATGTTACAGCTAGACAACCTGATTTTTACACTATATACTAAAGACTCTGCACTGTGTATTGACTCCCACAGTTTTTAAATGGTAAGAACAATAGGCATTATTATGCTAGTTTGCTAAATGCTACTTTGTCACATGATCTCACTATGACTTCATCATATTACATGAAAAGGTTTGGAATTTGTTTGAATGTTTTTGAAACATTCTCTTATGCTGGCCAAGGATGCATTTATTTATTTATTTTTTATCATAAACACAGTAAAAACTGAAAAATTTAAATGAAATATTTAAAAATAATTTAAAAGAACTCTTTTCTAAAAGATTCACTGAAGAAATTTGTAAATATATTCAAATAGAAAACAATTATTCCAAATTGTAATAATATTACCTAATTGTGTGTTTATATATATATATATATATATATATATATATATATATATATATACACACAGATGTACATCATTAGAATTTTAAGTAAAGACCATGTTCCATGAAGATATTTGGAAAATTTTCTTCAGTAAATAGATCAAAACTTAATTTTTGATTAGTAATATGCATTGCTAAGAATTCATTTGGACAACTTTAAAAGTGGTTTTCTCAAATTCCAGATTTTCAAATAGTTGTATCTCGGCCAAATATTGTCCGATCCTAACAAACCAAACATCAATAGAAAAATTAACACCTAAAACTGGTTTTGTGGTCCAGGGACACACACACACACATATATATATATATTATAAAAAACAAATTTGTTGTAATGTGTTAATAAAATCATAAAGCAGGAAATGACATCTCCAAGAAGACCCTCTTGATCGTAAAGTCAGTGTTATTTATTTATTTGTATATATTATCAAATGCTGAATAATCCCCCAAAATGTAATGATATCCATTTTCATATTCATGTTTAAAAAATATTATTTAAAGAATTATATATATATATATATTTGTGTAAGAACGTCATTGTAACTACATTAAAAATAATAATAATAATTCACCTTTTCATCATTTCAGGCATTTGTCTCTGACCCCCATACAGAGTGCTGAAAGGAGACGGTGTAATGAACACCAGCAGTATGATGGAAGAGAAAAAGTTTATCCTGCCCAGCCATGGCAGAGGCATAAAGCGTCAACCAGGTTTCCTGCTGAGTGGTGTCGTTACATAATAAAAGATACAGTGACCCCTGCTAACTTTGCCGTGCCGGGGCCCCCTTTGCAGCCGTATGGAGTTAACATCCCGGCCTTGAAAAGAAATAGTTCTCAGCTATTAAAATACCTCTGAAAATGGGATGCTTATCAAATAATACGAATCAGATTGCCTTGTTTTCCTTCTAGCCTGGCAGGGACTGTAGTTGAGAAGATATCTACACCTTTCATGTCGCTTTTGAAGTCCGTGACATTATACGGGCTTTGAGCATCTGGGAATGCTGCGTGGTTATACAGACTCTGAGAAAGAGCGCTGCTTTCTAGGGTCAGGGTCGTTTCAGAACAAACCTTGTTTGGGTCCGAAAAGATCACTCCATTCTTCCACGATCAGCAAGGACAATCTGCTATCCCATTTCCCAATTGCTTGCCAAAGTCATACTCTGGTGACACACCACTGTTCTTCCAGGGAGCATGGATGAGTCTTTTAGAAAATGTTGCGGAATGATTTTCCAACATTAAAGGGTCCATCTGATTTAACTGCAGCGAACTTTGAGACTCTACCAGGCGTTCAATTCTGCTCTGTCAAAACCAGTTACCATCACAGACAGGTCTGCTACTTCAGATAGATGTATTTCCATACAAGATCATTTAGGTTAGAAATACGGTCCTCAAAAGCAGCCCAGACCATGAGAGAGAGCAGCGTTTGGTGAATGTTTAGGGGAAGAAAGGGCAGGTGGAGGTCAATGCTTTTAATATTCTTCTGTATGTGGGTAACGGCAGCCGAGCTCCCAGAAGACTCTCAAATGACAAGTGGAAAAAATTTTGTTTCTTCAAGTGGAGTGTGTATGTTTTTGTCTTAAATGTGTGCCTTCTTTTTCCTGGACTGGCTGATTGCAGCAAGCCCATGGTTCACATCAAAAACTTTTTCTTGACAAGATACAAAGACTTTGATCCAACTCTGATTTAATAACAACGGATGACATTATTGTAATGTAATGTAATGCTCCAGCACAGAGATTGAGAACCCCAGTGCAGCGGTTTTATATAACAAAACAATTGCTGAAAACTGGTATAATCTAGCATAACTCAGAAACCAAGATACTGTTACCAAAGACATTAGACAAGACAAGTTAACTGTTAGCGTTTACATGTAAGACGAGGCAAAGAATAAAGACATCAGAACAAAAGCATATGTGGAAGAGTTTTTCTACAAGTTTGGATGACTTGCACAAAGGATTGTTTTCATCATGGAAGAATAAAGGCTAATTGGGTCTGTTTATCTAACAATTCAGACTTTTTTTCTCAGCATTTTTATTTTTCCCTCAAAATTTTTAGAGATAAATTCAGAATTTCAAGATATAAAAGAGTTTCTTTAAACTCAAAGTTGGAATTATGAGATAAAATGTAAGAAGTTCCAATTACAATCGCAAGATATAAACAAAAAAATAAAAATAAAAATAAAAAGTCAGTTGTGAGGGCATTACTTGCAAATTCTTACTTTCTCTGTTTACAGCATGCAAATATGACATTTTTCCTCAGAATTGTAAGAAAAAAGTAAGATTAGACTTTTTATCCAATGGTGAAAACAGGCTTTCATATTGCCTTTGGAATTTATTTTACAGTGAAAGTATACTTTTTTGTTATACAGGAGAAAAAAAAATCTTTTTGGGTTGGACTATCCCTTTAAGATCCGACAGTCCTTTCTCACCTTCCTCTATAATGATTAAACGACCTTTATGGTTGCTTAGAAATTGTTTTATATTTGAGAAAAAAAGTAAGATGTTTGGAAACAAAATATTAAAAATAGCATGTTTGTATGAACGCATTGTACGCATTGAACGCATGTTTGTATGTCTCTGAGGTTTGTATTTTTTTCCCAGCGTTTCAGGCTGACAGACACTGAGATGCACAGACTCTCTTCATATGCTAATCAAGGTTGAGTAAACATTTCATGGCATGCATGTGCAGTATTGCCGTCTGTCTTTGACATTTAAGTCTGGCGGTCACAGTCATGCGCGCATTCTTTCGCCATGGCTCATATTCTTCATGTCCAGTCCAAGAAGTCTTCCCTCGTGCTGCTTTTTCAGGAGGAAATTATTTTTCATTGCCCCCGAAAGAGCAGTGCTTTGCCAAGCGGTGTTGCTCTATGTTCTGCCGGTGTAATGCCAAGTCCTCTCTCCTCAGCTCCCTCAGGCAGGCCGAAGGCTTCCTTTAACCCTGCCGAGACACAATAGGAGTGAATAGTTCTGATCTTCAACAAGAATTCAATACACATACCTGCACTTACCATAAAAAATGCAGTTTCAGTATATGAAACTGGATTGCAACAAAATGTTTTTGATCGACGCTTAAAAAAGGTACCGCACTACAAAGATATAATAACACAACTACTAAAATGGGGAAAATAAGTTACTTTCTCGCAGTGCTCACTTTTAAGTTGCATGTCCACTGGCTGTCAGTATTATTCATCTCCTCACAGCCTTGTTTTCATCTGCGTTTCATATTCATACAATTTGATGTTTAACTTGGCTAGTCTATTAAAGAGACTCTGTTACAGTCACAAATCATCTCTGAAAAATCAGTCTGTATTTTTTTTTCCCTTTGCAAGCAATATTCCACAATGCGGTCACATTATCTCACTATTTTTGAGACCTCAACAGGTTTTGTTGCGTCCAGTTATATATAACTTGTAGTTTCAAAGGTTTAAGCAATTTGACCCAAGCTAGGGGAGAAAAAAATCAATTGTGTTTTATTTATAAAACAATTTAGTAAACGGAGTTAATATTGATTAACTTAGCCTACATTTCACACGTAATTGTCTGTTTTTCGATCCGTCAATGCAAATAGTTTCAGCAGAACCATTTGGCGTCTTCCAGTTGAATGAAAGAATCAATGACTCATTTAAAATAAATTATTTGAGTAATTCCAGTATGCATCAGTGTTTTGAATGAATCAATTGATGAATGATTCAGTGATTCACTCTTAAAAACAGGACTTGTCGCCACCTACTGGCGTATGTATCGAAAAGAAAAAAAAAGTAAAGCAAACCGCAATTGATTTCTTGTCTCAAGATTTTTGAGCATTATAAAGTCCAATTTTATACCTTTGTAGTTGGTTTTCTTTCTATTGTATCCATGTAACTGTCATTTCTGACGTAATGTGACTGCAAATAATCCTGAAGTGTCATTTCGGCAGCATTCTTTGCTCTTGCGGTTTCTTTTGAAGAGTTTGTTTTCCTTCCATTTTCTTGAAACTGAATTATTAAAGACTTCACATAAATGTCACCATTAAAGTAGGTTACCCACATACATTACCCTTTGACCAGTCAGCAGAGCATGTCGGGCGGTGGAAAAAAAGCGCTGTTGCCATGATCCTGATGAGTCTACAGCCAATAAAGGATTAGCATTTTATTACAATATCATCACACATCGACACACAAGCTCACCTTCAGTTACTGTTTGCTCTTCGCTGAAATTCATGCAGGTTTTTGGCAAACGTAAACTCTTAGGCCTGCTGCCATGTAAAATTATCCACAGATGTACAGAAAGTACTTGGATTCGCTGTTGAGTTTAACCTGTGCCCTGCGGGCAAAGGGAAATGGGTGGAAGGTGACGGTTGGTTTTATGTTTTCTATAACTAATCAGAAACTAACACTGCTTTGTAATTATTGGAAGAGTTTCACATAGGTCTATTACTGTGATATCAATTTCTAATTAAACCGCCTCTGAACAAAACACAAAAACGACTGTGGTTGATCGCTTTAGATGTCAATCAAACAGTCTTTTCCTGATTAAGTTGTCATGTGTGGGACAGAATAAGCTGCAATGTAGACCAGGCTTTACGCCACATGTCAAAAATCTGACCATGCAAGACTTGTGTCTGTTCAGCTGGCTCACACTCTTAGCATCATGTGAAATGACTCATTCTTTTTCATTCATGTTTACCTTATGTGATCTGTTTCTTATAATCCATTTACTTTTTAGCAGTGGGGTTAAAGCCTTGACAGTGTTGGCAACAACTGAAACGCAGGAAAAGAAACACCTTCTGAACAGATTGTAAGTCTCAGAGCAGAAGACCTGATCATGTGTGAAGGTCTGTGTAGTACATGAACAGAAGACCGTAAACCCTGTAATAAGTTTATGATGTTTCCACAAACTGCTGTTGATTTAAATATAAAAAAGCCTTATGTCATCTAACGCTGGGCGTACACGTTTTTTTTTCTTTCTTCTTCTATATTTTACGATGTTACTTGTCAAAAAGTTCATGACTCCGGTGAGATCCTGAGTAAAAGTCAGATTGTGCAACATTAACTTTTATATCAGATTGTATGATGTAAGGTTTTTTATGACTGACAGCATCGACTTGGCTTTCTGACATCCTCATTTTGACACGCTAAACTGAAATATAACAGCACAAACTCAAGAAGGCATTGTGCTAATGTTGGAAATATTTTGAGTGTCTGGAGTCTGTCATGACTTGGGGAATAAGAGAGATTTCTTCAGAGCAAACATGAGGTGTATTTGATCAAAATCCATGAAATTTATGATAAAAAGTGGAAGCTGTGGTTGCTAGAACTTTATAATTTTATAAAAACTTTAGCGTTTGTTTATGTTTTACAGATTGACCTTAAAGATACAGTAAAAACATTTAATTAACTGAAACAATGCTTTTTAGAAGGTTTTAGAAAGTTTAGAATGTTATACATATTTTACCGTAATTTTACTGTAAAACTGTATAAAATGTCCCATTATAGCTATCAGAATTTTTCACTACATAGAGTAAGGGAACTCACTGTTAATCTGCATTTTTACTTTTAAGTTACAATGGGAAAGTCCAACTAAATATTAAGATATTTATTATATAGATAAGCTAGTATTAAAGGGATCATATGATGCGATTTCAATTTTTCCTTTCTCTTTGGAGTTTAACAAGCTCTTGGTGCAAAGATGAAGCTTGATTATGGAAAGGAGCGTTACATTTTCCACAAGCGCTTGCGGTGTTCGGCTAATCACAATGAACTGGGTCAGTTAGCCAATCAGAGCAGACTGTGCTTGTCTGAAGGAGGGAATAGTTTGATAGAGGCGGGGCTTAGAAGACCTACAATAATGTAAAGTATTTGAAAAATATTGTGTTTTCTGAACATTAAAGCATGCCAACATATTCTGTTACACCAAATACACAAAATAATGATCTTTAAAAAAAAAGGCATCATATGACCTCTTTAACATTTTTCTTTCTTTTTCACATGGATATGTCAATAACTGATGTTCTTCATTAACCCATTTAATCCAAATTTTTTCCCAGACATGAAAATATCCAAATGATGTGTCATTAGTAACTCTTTGAAATAGTCAATAATAATTTTTTTTTTTTTTATTATTTTGGAAAAGCGTGTGAAAAACTGTGTTTTATGTTTGGTCACAATTGTGACCAGTGGGATAATGTGTGTACTGAAATAGAATATTAATAGAATAATCTTAACCCAGCTATTTTAAACTGTTTGATCACATTCTTGGGTTACTATTATGCATAAAAAACTTATGCAACATTGATAGGAACACTGAGATAAAAAAAAAAAAAAATTCAAGATGTTTCCTTTTTTGTAAAAAATAATTTATTTTTTCTATTAATGCTTAGAGTATTACAACATCATTATTGTACATTTAGTGCAATATGTTTTCACTGAAACATTTTATTGTCATTTTCACTAGCAACTGCAATTAGATTTATATTTTATATCTAAGTTCACTGTTGTCCCACTGGTCACTATTGTGACCATCAGCATGTTTACGCATTCTATGACCACACTCAACAAAAACTAAATATATGTGAATGCATATATTTATACTAGACACCTTAGAGATCACGTGTTCCAAACATCTTTGTCATATATTTATGTTTAGACACTTTACTAGCTTTTAGTTTTGGAGCTTTGACAGGAAGTTAAACTGCTCTGGTCATGTGAAAATTTGCACTAATCACGTGAAACTGCACATATTTAATTGAGACCCTTTATTTTTTCCATATTTGCAGGAAGTACACTAACACATCAGTCAGTAAGTTTTTAGAGCTTTATAAATGAAAACCTTTTTTATAGTCACTATTGTGACTGGTGGGATTAAACAGGTTAAAAACACTGTCAGAACTTAGTTTGAGGTTTAGATTCATCATAAAGGCAATTGATCGGAGAGCATGTGAACCTTAAACAACCTTATTTCAGACGGCATAACTGTGGCCAAAACCTGGCCTTAATTGGCTTTCTTCTGTATAATGACTTGAACATCCACTCTTGATTTCTTCTGCAGTGATCTAATGCTGCACAAAACAGCAGCTCATTTTGTCATGCTTGTAGTTTGTTTCTTATACCACTCTTTCTCATCAAGTTAAATTAAAGTTTTACCACAATAGACGTGACCTTTTCCCAGATCTTGAGGGTTGTGGCTATAAGCAATTATGGTCGTTTGGCTTCTGTTAAGGACGGTTCTTTGTGTTGGTCATGCAGAAATAGTCTGTGGGGAATGCAGCATATTTTAATCAAAATGACTTCTCCTAACAACAATGCAAATTATATGAGCATGCAAATTGTAGTCGGGTTTAACACTGAGTGCAGCAGGGGAATTTGAAATGAGTATATGATGATGATTAATATTATTTTATACTTTTCATTTGTAAGGGAGTGGGGAGAAAGCTGTGCCAGTGCTTTAACTAATATGTTCCCATAGGCAACAATCATGAAATCTGAAAGTAATGGAAATTCATGAAGAATGGGGAAATTATTGATGATTTATTGACTGATTGAATAAGTATTCATATTTTAATTAAATATAAACAAATATTTTTTCACATATTACACCATGATACAACTTTACATGATGCAACTGATAATTTTAGTTGATGATAATTGTGATTTTGCAAAGTAAGATAAGTTCCTGGATCAACATTTTTTGTTGATCCTGGATCAAAATTATGGTTCAAAAATATAGACTTAACCCAATTCCTACCCCTAAACCTACACACAATTTATTCCTAAAATCAATGTGAAAGCAGGGTTTTTTTTTTTTTTTTTTTTTGTTTAAAGCGCTATATAAATAAAGGTGACTTGAAATGATAGCTGATTAACAAGGGTGTAAAAGCACCTAACCTACATAGTAAGCCTAAAACAGATATTTCCTGAAAAATTCCAGATATATCCCTCAATTCTATTTGGTTGATTGCAAAGTTGTTCCAGGATCAACAAGGATGTTGATCCTAGAACATGTTGTACTTGGTGAAATCACGTTCACCATTTGTGCTGGTTGATTTGATGTTGTGGTACAGTGCTGCAGAAACACTGTTAGGTTTACACTATGTTTGGCTTTTTTTCCGCTTTACTGCATCTGTGTCTTTCATGCAAATATATCTTAGGCATGCAAGTGCAAACAAGCTGGCACAGTGCCCAGACCCCACTCTGAGACCTGCCACTTACTTCCGCTAACTTATCCTTTCCACTGAAACCATGCAGACCTCCAAATTGCTCTCAGATGTCAGCCTGGTGTAAATTAAAAAGTGCGGTTTTTCCTCTGAATTATTCATTGGAATACATGCATTGTTGCATGTTTTTAATTTAATTTTTTTTATTAGACATTACCGGTGCTCCTGTTTAAAAATCTAAATATGTTTGTTTGTTTTCTGTTTTAATTAAATTTTCATTTTAATTCAGCTTTAGAAAATGTTTGTTAATTAACCAACAATCGCATTCAAAACTCTCTGTTTACTGAAGCCTGATTTTTTTTATAATATTTTGTTTGCAGCAGCAGAATGTCTTGTGGGTCATTTTTGATTGCATGTGTACATATTAAATTTAATAAATATGCATTTGACAATGGAATGGGAACAGCTGATTGTACTAATTTAATTCAAAGTTTTCAACAAAGAGCCAAATATAAATTTATTGATGATATATGTATTTATTTTCATAAATGTTGTCTACTTTATGATATGAAATCATATTGCAATAAGGTGGACATCTTATATATAACAAATATCTTGACTGTTGTGAAATAATTTGACAATAACTGTACATAACCTTGAGACTGATATTTCTGAATGACAACTAAACATTGGCCTCAAATAACAAACTAACTAAAGAAATTCCTAGCATTTCATGATGTAGTACTTGGCATGCTGGTATTGGAAAGCCTTATGAAGGAAGCTAAAGAGCAGTCATTACTCTCTTAGATGAGATGTCAACCTCCTCTTTCTGCTTCATAGAGTTCCTCCAAAACCACAGATTACTTTTCAGAAAATAAATGCATAACTTCTCTTAAATGCCAGCTGATGGGCACATTACTCTAACCTAGAGTTTGTTTACCTCTAGAGTTTATTGACATTCTCACTGATACTTATTGCATTATTGTTTATATTGCTTAAAACCACCATATTTTCCCCATTTTACCCCTAAATGAACTTTTAATGCACAAATAAAATACCAGTATAAATTGTTGAAATAAAGTGCTGTCTAAATAAATGCCCTGTGTTTTACAGTGTACTCTTCATGCAGTTTTGTTTCGAAACGGCCTCATCTATTATCACGCCAAACTGTCTGATAATGAGCCAATAATGCATCACTTTTGTTGGTTATGTTTGGAAGCTTCACCTGAAACAGATGAGCAATACTAATAATAGCCTAATAATAGTAAATCTATGATTTACCAAACGTAGTCGCACTGACTCATGAGGGCTTCACTCATTCAGTGATTATTCATGAGAAAGATATTTTAAACACTGACATGAGTCATTTAATCAATGTTTTCAGGATGAAATAAGCTGTTCTTCATGGGCTGAGTCATTTTATTAATGTTTCTGCTAGTGACCCAGTCTCTAAGGCTCCAGGATCATGGCAAAGTGGTTTTGTTCTCATCATCTGTTTTTTTTTTTTTACTGACCTACCAAATATCATTTATCACTCTAAGGGTTTTATGTTACCTAGCTTTTATATATGCCCCACAGATTTAGCTTATTTTGATTTCATAACTTAATAAACGATTTTTTTGATGTTTAAGTTATGTAGGGGATTTTTTTATATGTCTTATAGATTTTATGTCATAGAAAATGTTTTTTTCCCCACTTTTTTTAAACAACTATATATTCTACTAGAACAATATATGTTGTTCATTTGCCTAGCTTATTTTTTCATTTGCCAAACTCAGTTTTTAGTTGAAATACACATTAAAGAAAATATATTATAGTAAAATATGTATTTATATTTTATGATGTATACTGTATTATTATATTTGGTTAGTGTATTAATGTTCTGTTTTTGTTTTACATACTTTGATTTACAATTACTATTATTAGTAGTAGTAGTAGTATTAAACATTAATATAAAAATGTTTATCATGCTCCATTCTGTATTCTGTTAATATTAAATGTTTATTTAAAAAGAAATTGTAGTGCTGATTTTGAGAAATTTTAGCATTAAATATAAAATGTTTTATGGTTATTATTAAAATATCTATACAGAATATTTTTATCATGCTGCCCTTTTCTATTAATATTAAATTGTTTTTCTCGTAGTGTTTTGGCTTTTAGAAATGTAGTACATATGAATATATATATATATATATTATACATAATGCTGAGCATTGTTTTTCCTGCTTTTTTCTCTTTTCTTATGTCTTTATCTTGTCTAAGGAACCAAGCGAGTCGAGACTACACCTCCTCAAAAAGAATAAGTGCCTGATGACTATACTCTTTCTGAGAAGGTTCATTTTGTAGCTTGTTTCCAGATTGTCCTTGTCTTCCAGGAAATCTGAAAATGATCAAACAGCCCATCTTCTCAAAATAAAAAAAGGGCTTCATGATGCAGTGATTAGTGCTTACATATTCCCCTTTTTCTAATCAGGTGACCCCATGCGGTCTCTGGACTGCTCAGGGTAGAACCTGTGTATTGGCCGCACATGTGCAGTGGACAAGAGCCCTTTGGACTTTACCCTATAGGGTGATGATAAAAGAGGGATCTAACCATTCACAGATGACCTGTCAACACGATCATCCTTGCAGAAGAGCAGTCTTTTAACATGGGCTGAAAGATTTGGGTATCTGGGCCGTCTCTTTCTTCAGCCACACATACTCAAGAGCCGGAGAGCTTTGACCCCTGAACCTCAAGGCCATTCAGCAGCTCAGTTGCAAGAGTTTGAGATCTGCTGGAACAATTAACACCCCCTTCCATAAACTCTGAGAGGGGGAAAGAGATGAAGAGATTTGTATTTTAAACAGGGAGTGAAGATCTGGAACAGTGGATCTGATCCAAAACCTGGTGAGCTGCTTCACCTTCTACTGCATGCTGCTAAGTCAGCAATATAACAACGGAAATGCAATCTCATAAGCAACTGATTTAAAAGGAAAGAATACAAGTGTCATATAAATAGTTCTCCTACAGTCATAGAAAAACCATGGAAATTTATTTTAAAAAAACGTAAATGTCATGGAAATGACTAAATATGAATTTATTTTTTAGTGATGCTATGCTTTTAATTTTTTAATCAGTAAAATGTTATTCCTTGTATACTTTTCAAGGCATTGTGATGCCCCATTGGTGTGTGTGTGTGTGTCTTTCATGTCAATGAATTGGTATAGCAGATACCGGTCTGAATGATTCTTCAGCAAACTGATCTGAACCAGATAGATTTCATTCTAATCCAATAATCACAAATGTCTACATACATGAATGGAAATATGTATCATTAAAGGGTAACTTTCAGCTGACAATGCAAATTATTTTTAATAGCAAAAATGAGAAAGCACACACTAAAATGGAGTATTTTTTTTAAATTACATTTAAACTTTTATTGCACTGAATGATACTATATTTATGTATTGCAGCATTTTCTTCCTTTGTCCCAGGGCTATTATTGTTAACTAAATCTAAAATGATAAAAAATCGCATTATTGAAATAAAATAACCATTAACTGAAAAGGGGGTTGCTATCTCTGCAGAATGCATAGACGTTGATGCAGCCCTCTTTAGACAGGCTTTACTGTAGCGTACGTGCTTGTGTCTTATAATACTGTCTCGATGTGGTCCCATTGGTGTAATTTTGCATGGAAAAAAATTATTTTTCAATAAAGTAGCAATGTGCAATAGCCTAATAGTTCGAACCAAGCAGTTTTCCGTTCGCCATCGTGATGATTCTGCGCGACCAACTTGAAGCAGTGATTGCATTCCTGTGTTGAAATTACTGGATATTACCCGCTAAAATTCTCTCGAACAACAGTAAATGTTAAAGGTTTTGGTACAGAGCCAGAGTTTGTCAGAATAGCCTATATGTTGATTGTAAAGGCGGCGGCTGTCTCCTGTGGTGTCCCTGCCCAGCCCACAGGAGGACTGTTTATGCAAGAAGATTTTATGAGCCTGATGCCTTTTCCAGACAGGCCTGAGTGATGGAAAGGGCCGGGAAAAGAGGGGAAAGTGTCCCATAGTTTTAGTGAGAGGAAGAGTCTGTGGTAGAGTATCACAGGCTTCCTCCCTACAACTGACTGCTGCAGTGTTGAGGGTAATGCCTTACAAGCTACTTATTATTAATAGAAATTAAAATAACTGTTCTAGTTGAATATATTTAAAAATGTAATGGCACAACTGAATTTTCAGCAGCTACTGAATCAGTGTCACATGATCATTCAGAAATCATTCTGATATGCTGATTTGCTGCTCAAGAAACATTCTTCTTGATATAATGTCGAAAACAGTATTTCTGTGGAAACCGTGACCATGTTGTTTCGTTAGTGAATAAAAAAGTCTTTCCTGTGTCTTAATTGAATGCATCCTTGCCAAATAAAAGTAATTTCTTTCCTAAATTAAAAAAAATAATAATAATAAAAAATCCTGACCCTAGATTTTGGGACAATGTAGTGTATGTGTCATTGCATACACACTTGCACTTTTATTTTAAATGCATTTCCAAATAACCTGATTAGCTGCAATTGAGGTAATATTATAATGCAAATAATAACATACTTTGAAAATAACAATCCTTAACACTGTACAGGATGGACATAAGCAATCTCAAAAGTTTCTAAGTTTCTTGCTAGTTATGGGTTGTTGAATAGCAAGATTATTCAGTTGCTTAAATAAAAGTGAAATTTTCTAATGTAACAACCAGTCTGTTACTGACAACTGAAATGAATCTGATGAGCATGTCACAGGCCAATCCAAAGCTGAAAGCATGCCTTGGATATCAAGGTTCTCCAGAATGTAATACAAGGATGTTGTTTCTTTTCTCTCCCTTTCTGAACCCAATTACTAACTGAAATGTGCACCTGGAATGTGAGGAGGCGCACTGATTGTTTAGACATTTTGTTTATTTGGGCAGATCAAGGCGCTGATCCAACAGGCCAAACACACATATGCGGCACAAACAAATGACTTGGACAATCAGCTAGTTTGCATTGCTAATGTGATGAGACAGAATTAATTCCAACAAGTGCAACACAAAGACCAAACAGAGTTAACAGAAAACAATGTGAGTCAAAAGTTTGGACACACTTTGCTGTTTTTGTTGGTCAGGAACTTAAAACCCTGTAGATTGAAAGACTTTATCTTAAGGCGAGACACTGCAGGTGAATAGGGCAAAAAAAAATAACTAATAGTTATCACCTTACTTACCCAGTTGATTGATTACATTGATTATTGCAAACATTTTTTGTATTACAAGTTTTCAAAAATGTTATGTTTAAATATGCAAATGAGGCATTATTTAATGAAATATGTGCTAATTTGCATAAATGTCTAGTACAAAAATCTGAACACTAGATGAAGTCAGTTTCAAATTTTTTGTTTAATTTTTTTGACATATTAGAGTCAAATGTTTTTACAGAGGGAATTCTGGTTATCTTTTTTTGTCACTCCATAATTCAGAAAATACTTTGAACAGCCAGAAAACAATATATTTTCACAATTTTGGGGGGAATAAAATGTTGTATATAATCAAGGAAAATATATATGAACAAATCCCTCTGTAAAAATCTTCAGAATATAGACAGGAATAAAAATGTCAAGTTTGGTGTGTGTAAGTGCTACTGAAGTGGAGATTTATGGCTCAGTGTTGAAGAAAAAACTCATTTTGAGAAAACGGCCTTTAAAAATATGTATTGTAATTGAAATCTATTGACACAAACAGATAAAGTGCTATAAAAGAAACACTTAACAGTGTCTTTTGGATGTTTTCCTTCCACTAGTTTGAAAAAGCACTTTATGAAAAACCAAAAAGCCCAAAATCTCAAAATTGACAGGTGCTTGAAAAAACAGTGTTTTTGCCTGCAGTGTCTCACCTTAAATTCTAATTAAACTATACTTTCATTTCTGTACAAAACTTCAATTATTTATCTTTTTTCTTTTCGTAGTGGATAAATTGGAGCAGGAAAAGCAGCCAGAAAGTGTGCTTAGAATGCACAAACTTTTGACCTCTATAACGTGAATCTAAATCATTTTTGTTATAATGATGCATTTCAAATGTAGTTGCACATAAGGAATAGTTCCCCTAAAAATATGAAAATTTGCTAAAAATGTAATGAGTTTGTTTCTTCATCAGAACGACTCGGAACATACAGCTTTTCACTTCATAAGACATTAACTGATGGACTGGAGTCTTTTGGATTATTGTGATGTTTTTATCAGCTGTTTGGACTCTCATTCTTACGGCACCCATTCACTGCAGCGGATCGATTGGTGAGCAAGTCTCCAAATCTAGAAACAAACTCATCTACATCTTGGATGGCCTGAGGGTGAGTACATGTTAATTTTTGGGTCAACTTTTCCTTTAATCTGTACAGTTGTCAAGCATCTTGGCTGTTCATGCAGTAAGGTTCAGTAATGTCCTGGAGCAGTCATTTTAAATCTGCAGCACTACCTAGGCACTACTTAACATTGACCTCATTCTGCAGTCGTTTTGGCTGGACACAATGATCATGATACATAAGGCGGTACACCCAACTGACTGAAAAGCATAATTTGCATTTGATTTCCTCTTGCTCAAGCCCAATCTGTAAGTGTTCACCAGACTAGATGTTTGTGTTGACACATTTTAGTCAATCTAGTCTGTGTGCTGGCATAAGCAAACAGCATGGCTTATTAGCAAGGGCACTGTGACCTTTACAAAGCAATGCAATGGGAAACAAAAAGAGTGAGAGTACAAACAAGTGGAGTAAACAAATCTAAGCTGATTGTAGAGGAGAGTTCAAAGTATATAATCACCCTGTACTGATAAAACTGATTGAGATCCAAGTGTGTAGAAGTAAACAGCGCAGAACAATCACCGTCTCAACACAGCAGAGCATGTCTTACATATGACTGCACTGACCGCAGATAAGAGCTCTAATGACTTCAGTGGAACAAACACCATTATTTCAGCACAAAAAGTTGTTTTTGATTCTCTAGTTATCTGGAAAGATTACCACAACTTTGCAATAAGCCAAACAAAGAGAATGACAACATACTAAATGTATCCTGTGCACTTTCTCTCAACAGAAAGTACTGTATAATCATACTGCCAAGGCGTCTGCTGCATGCACAAGCTCTACTGTCCGTATAAATTATATAGCATCTCCCATAGACAGTAAAAGAAATGGACACAGCGACCCCATTGGAACTCAATTGAGACAAGTGAAGCCCATTTTTAGCGATTTTTAGCACTTCCGTTTCTGACGCGCAGACTCAAACTAAGCTTGATGACGTCAGCAACCTGTCTGACAGATGTACATCTTCTAGTAGCTGTGCGTGCAAACTGCCATCGTTAATCTTGCAGAGACGGCGAGCTTGAGCAGGGAGTTCTTTGGCGTGAGTGAGCAGGATTAAGTATTCTGATTAATTATTTTGTATAGTATTTTACAATGTAACGCCAGGGCTTGTATCTATGGGCTTCTCTCTTGACGTCTCCCCGATTGCCTGCGAGCTTCTCCTCCTGTCTGTACGGTAATTTCTCTACTGTGCGACAGAGAGTCGAGTGGTTATGACGCAATAGTTAGCCTATTTTTATAAAAAACTGTTTCTACGGGGCTATAATGTAACATAGAAGTTAATGGAGCCCTTTATACATTGTTGTGTATCTTTAGAAATAATTAATGGACAAATGGAGTCTTTAAACGCCTCAGATGTAAAGTTATTCGCTGTCAAAGTGATGCCAAAATGAATGGGAGTCAATGGGATGCTAACGCAAGTGAAGTTCTGCTACAAGATGGCGGCACGCGGCCGACTTCAACTTCCGGTCGACTTCCTTCCCGCCTGGCATCTCCATGGACCCTTTTTACTTTTCCGGGGTTTTCAGAAGCGGAAGTCATCATAATTTGGTAAACATGCAACGCGGAAGTAAGCGATTACTCTTGAATGTGCCACTATTAGCCGCTGTAACTGAAGGCTTAAACTATTTGCGCATCGAAACGGTTTATAATTACGACAGTAGATTAAAGTAATATAAGAACTACCATTTTCAACATCATGGAGAATAAATAGATTTTTTGTACAGCTACAAATAACTTGTAGGAAATGTCACTGGAAGCCTGGCACATTCAATTTAAACCTTCGCATTTAAGTTAAATATAGGAAACTAGCCATTAACAAATATAATTATTGCGTTCTTATTTGCTCCCATTTGGAGAGAGAGAGAGAGAGAGAGAGAGAGAGAGAGAGAGAAACTGAATTTAAATGACTTTACAAAAGAAAAAATAAGGACAGATTGATTATATTGGCCATAACAGAGAACAGACGCACATTTGACCATCTTCCATGATCTTCCGTCTCTTGCTGCCTGTAAAAGAAGCATTACATCAGCTTTAATTTGAAATTCCATTGGCTCCCGCCAGTGCTAAAGTTGACAGCTGTGGCTTGCTGGCAGAGCGGAGTTGTTTATTTCATATAGCCTAGTGTGTAGATTTTTAATGACTCGTTCTGTGTTCCATTTAATGTTTGTCATTCATTCAATTGACTATTGCTCTTTGTAAGATGCTCGTTTCGTTGTAGCCTACTGGTGAAAGACTAAATAATGTTAATAATATAAAAAAGCTGCGTGTCCATTTTCTAAATGTACACACTTCTGGTTTCTACAGAAGCATTTACTATCACTTATCATTACTGATATTCAAAATGGTATAAGCAAGCACTGCTTTGTTTACGTTTCGTATATCTGCGTTTATCTGGTGTATCTTTGTTTCGGTTTCTCCTTTTGAATGACCAAAATAGGCTACAATGGATAGCTGCTAACATAGACAGGTCATCATTCTCACGCATGCGCAGGACGCATGTGTTAGTGTTCGTACCGGCTTTCGTCGCCGCTATAGTTCTTTGAAGTCAGTTTGGTGTGTACCGGCCTTTAGCTCTTTGAAGGTCCATCTTAAAACGCGCTTTGTTTTTATCTGTAACAATCAGTTTCATTTTGGAGGATTTTATTCTCCACCTGCCATGTTACTTAAGACTGGTATGACAAAGCACAAGCTTCCACCTGATTACATCACTGGATGCATTGAAAGCCGGGTGTGGGTTTGTGGGTTTGTGGGTTTGTGGGTTTAATTGCAAAAATGATGTCGTCTTATCCTGCTAACAAATTCCAAGATGACAAAACTTGAAACAGAGACTAATCACAAGCAGATGGCTTGGTGTACTGGACTCAAGGGCCAAATGAGCCAATTCAGTGTCTTGTAGTAAATCAGCAGATTTCTTTCTTGACTGACAATTTTAATTTTGTACAAAGATTTGTAGATTTACAAGCTTTCTGAAGGTCTCTATGGTCTCTCCAAGTCTAAATAGTTGAGTGTTTTGTAGTGATGTGGAGAATGGCTGGATCTCTGCATCTGATCTCTATTCTTCAGTGTCAGGCTGCCTGCTGTCTGCAGAGCAGAAGCTTCTGACAAGCCTTTCTTCAGTATCCACTTCAGGTTTAAACACTAGACTCTATATCAGACAATTAAAATCTGATGTTTAATTGAGAACAAAAAGGCATTATACAATAGATTTTAATTGTAAACTAAATGGTTGTTCTTTTTATGGAGTGCTTCTTTACTAAATCTGGCATGGTAAATCAAAAAAAAAAACACTATTAAACATTTATTAAGAGATGTTGAAAATAAGAATTTTTATTTGTATATTTTTATTTAAGAATTATTATTAATAATTAGGCTAGAACATAATTAAATTCAATTCAGAACATAATGCTAATTCAACAATGCATTGATTAAAGTAAGTAATTTCACTTGCTAAATGCAGCAAATAAATCATGTAAAATATGTAAAATCTAATGACAATTTTAATACATTTTTCTTATACAGCAAAAATAATATGCTATAGGCTATCGTATAGCCTAGTTATCCCTGCTGAGCGGCGGGAGAAATTTAACAAACAAAAAAAAAAAAAATAATAATAATTTACAATAATTTCTTCTAACACGTTTATGAAATACATTCTTCGCATGAGTTTTAGGACTTGCCTGATGTAAACAATAGCTAAAAAAATGTGTGTTATAGAAATCAGTTATAGCCTAAATTACCTGAAGAATTATTGTCCAGCACAGCAGTAAAGTGTGAGGCCGGGATGAACATTTTCATTTAGCCGAACTGTTGACATATCAATTTAATGTGAAATGCCATAGAAAATTTCGTCCTGAATACACATTGTGAAAATGTCAGGATTCTTCTTCAGACTGGCCTATTGACAGTATCAAACAGTATTTTTGTTTATGACAAATTTAAACCTTGCTTACGAAAGTAAAAAAAAAAAAAAACATTAAAATTAAATAAATTATACTTCGGCAACATTTGCTATATGCCATCTCAAAATAAAAATAACAAATCTCATTTAAATTAACGAGGTTATGTTTTTGAAGTATAACTAATTTCTACATCAGATGGTAAAACATGAACATAGCTAAGACAGGTGACTAACAGGTAAACTTACAATTTAATGAAATGAAGCAAATACTTCAGATCGTCCAGTTGATGCATTAAATAGTAGTCCACTGCTTAAACCGAAAAGGAAACAGCTTAAGATAACTATGATTGGACACATGCTCTGAGCATCAACCGTTGCCGTCCAATGCTTTTGAAATGACAGAGAGTCATTAGGAGGAGGCACGCGTCCCTAATGAGCTCCTTTTCAAACCTGTTGAATAGAAACAAGCACCCTGAAGTGAGACCTGGAGCTATTTAATGGCCATTACGCACATCGCTGCCCAGTTTATGCCAGGTAGTTAGAGCTCAAACCTCATAAGCGTTGTTTTAGTGACATCTGAAGAAAAATGGAAGACATATTTTTGGATTTCGATGCTCAAGATGTTTCAACAGACTTTGCCTTCTGGGGCCAAATGGACCCCAACTTCCAGTTCCAGTCTCAGCTGGACATGCTGCTGTTTGACTGCAGCGCAATGACAGGTCAGCTGTCACCCTGGCCCTCTTTCGGGTGTCAGTCCGTTTTCCCCGAGGCTCAGCTGACCTTCACGGACGTAGACTCGCAGTCTCCGCAGCTGGAGGTCGGTGCTGAAGTGGACAGCTCCTTAGTGGACGAACCCCATGAGATCGGCAAGCAGCAGCGGCGTTTGACGGCCCATCATCCGCACAAAAATGCAGCGCCACGCCGCCAACATCTGGGAGAGGAAGAGGATGCTCAGCATCAACTCCGCGTTTGAGGAGCTGCGTTGCCACGTGCCCACCTTCCCCTACAAGAAAAGACTCTCCAAAATAGACACCTTAAGACTGGCCATAGCTTACATCGCCCTGCTTAGGGAAATCCTCATGTCAGACCGTGACCCCAAGTCATGACTGCACGAAGAACGGCTATAAGAATCGGACCAATGCTATCTGGAACACGAGCGGTAAGATGACAGTTATGGCTGATTACAGCGTAGACACAGCTTTCACTCAGAAATTGCTAGAAAATTTCACAATAGATTACAATGGAATGATAAGTAACTCACTGAATTAAAGGTGACGTTTTAAAGTAGAAAGATTAAAATCGTATTTTCTTGTAAAACATAGGCCCTATACCAATACCAATATGTTTTGTTTTATTTACAATTTTGAAAATTATTAGGCCTAAAGTGTTGGCCATAGTCTTTAGTGAAAAGAAAAAGAGGGTATTGTTTACTTTCCAGGGGAAGTCGTGGCCTGGTGGTTAGAGAATCGGACTCCCAATCGAAGGGTTGTGGGTTCGAGTCCCGGGCCGGCAGGAATTGTGGGTGGGGGGAGTGCATGTACAGTTCTCTCTCCACCCTCAATACCACGACTGAGGTGCCCTTGAGCAAGGCACCGAACCCCCAACTGCTCCCCGGGCGCCGCAGCATAAAAAATGGCTGCCCACTGCTCCGGGTGTGTGCTCACAGTGTGTGTGTGTGTGTTCACTGCTCTGTGTGTGTGCACTTCGGATGGGTTAAATGCAGAGCACAAATTCTGAGTATGGGTCACCATACTTGGCCGAATGTCACTTCACTTCACTACTTATTTCATGTATTTAATTTATTCCTACTAAAATAAATACAATTTTAGCAAAAAGTTTTATTGAAAATTTAATAGAAATTTTACAAGCGGAAACAACTGAATTATAAACGGAACGATTCATATGAACCGGTTCTTTGAATCAAAATTGTACAGCGCGAACAGTGTAGTCTAAGTGAATGAATGACTTGTATTAACTGATTCTTGAATCAAACAGCACAAAGTCTAGTTCGATTCCCAAATTAATGCCTCTTGTGAACCGGCTATGTTTTCAGAAATCTGTAACTCTTAACGTGAACAGTGTCATCTAATTCACTTGTAATAACTTCTTGTATTGAATCAAAAACATATTCAATTCAATTCAAGTTTATTTGTATAACACTTTTTACGATACAAATGGTTGCAAAGCAAATTTACAGAAAAATAAGTTTCTACAATATTTAGTAGTAGCTTATCGGTGGTGACTCAGTTTATGTACATATGGCAGAAATGTATGGAAAAATCAATTAAAGACAATCAAACAGACGATGAACACTATTAACAGTAATTATATGATGCCATCAAACTTATATTTTCTCAGCATCATCTGAGGTCCTCTGAGGGGTTGGCCTCATCTCTTCTCAGGTGTTCTGGATCCAGACTGGAGCTTGTGTAAATCCTAATTACATCCCGTGGCAAAACAGAGAAAACAGATAGAGGCATGCGTAGCATATCTGCTGCTCCAACCAAGTAAAACTAATTTGTTTAACCCAAGAGAAAGAATAATAATGTGCATTTGATCAGATATAATTGCAGTCCAAGATTATGAGATGCATTTTTTGAATGCTTGGCCAAAGATTTGTGTTTTTAATCTAGATTTAAACAGAGAGAGTGTGTCTGAACCCCTAACATTATCAGGAAGGCTATTTCAGAGTTTGGGAGCCTAGTGCAAGAAAGCTCTACCTCCTTTAGTGGACTTTGCTATCCTAGGTACTACCAAAAGTCCAGCGTTTTGTGACCTTGGGGAGCGTGATGGATTGTAGTGTGGTAGAAGACTAGTTAGCTAAACCATTTAGGGCCTTATAGGTAAGTAGTAATCATTTGTAACTGATACGGAACTTAATAGGTAGCCAGTGCAGAGACTGTAAAATTGGGGTAATATGATCATAATTTCTTGACCTGGTAAAGACTCTAGCCGCTGCATTTTGGACTACCTGTAGCTTGTTTATTAAAGATGCAGGACAACCACCTAGAAGTGCGTTACAATAGTCCAGTCTAGATGTCATGAATGCATGAAAAAAAGGTATAAAAACTGTCATTGAGGCACTACCTTTTCAAAAGGTAAACTTTTATACCTTATGAAGGATGCATATTAGTACCTCAAAGGTACATATTTTCACCTAAAATGTACATATTAGTTCTGAAATGGTAGATATTTGCTCCAGTGACACATTTTGTACCTTTTTTTTTTCTTCCTGAGATTTGCTTCCCAACAGTCCCCTACTAAGAGGCCACCTTTGTTTTAGCCATTTCCCCTTTGTTTTAAAAGCCTCTCGAGGGAACTCAAAAACTTACAAACAGAGCGCCGCTATTATAGGAGCGAACGCGTGATGGTGTTTGGATTAGACGTGCAGAGCAGATACTCTGAGAAAAAGCTAGCAGGAGTGAAACATCCAGCACATTTACCTTTCGGGTGAGGTGTGTAAAATACGTCTTTAAGTCTTTGCAAGTGCAATTTCTCCACTACTAATGGCCCTCGGTGGATATAATTAAACTGGAGTGTTTTGTGGTACGGCAAGATAATTATAGTCTCAGTCTGTCGGCCAGGTTTTAACCCCCTGAACGTCTGTCCTCAGAGATCCCGCTTACAGTAAAACAGGGGTGGTCCTTATGGATTCAGTTCCTGTCAAACTTCACCTGCACTCTTAAAAATAAATGCTCCAAAAAGGGGTTTAAGCAGCAATGCCATAGAATAACCAGTTTTGGTCCCCAATGATATAAATAACATTTCAAAGGGACATTTTGCTCAAACATGAAAATTCGGTCATCACTTACTTCTCAAATTGATCTAAGTTTCTTTCTTCTGTTGAACTCAACAACAGAACAGTTGACCATAGCCATTGACTTCCATAATGTAAAAATACTATGTAAGTCAATGGCTACCGTCAACTATTTGGTCACCAGCATTCTTCAAAATATGTTCAACAGAAGAAAGAAACTCATGCAGGGACAGCTTGACAGGGCGTTAATGATGACACAATTTTCATCTTTGGTAAAACTATCTCTAAAATAATCTAAAGAACCTTGTTTTGAGGAATGGAAAGGTTCCATTGATGTTAAAGGTTCTCCATGGAACCAGATTCCAATAAAGAAACTTTATTTTTAAGAATGTGTGTCATTTTCACACAGACCCTTAGAGCAGCTCCATAACTGCTGGGGTTCAAGTTGAATGGATACTTAAGGCCGTAGCAGTGCAGTCAGAGTCTTTGGAGATTGGTATTGACTTCATTTATGCATTTGGCTGACTCCTCCATCCAGGGTGATGTTCTTACCAGAGCCCCAGCTCCATCTCTGGAGGCAGCAGCAGGTGTGTGATGACTCCCCGCATGCGCTCCGGCCATCTATCACAATATAACACAAGCCCCGTTGCACTATTACAATACCGGCGGCTTCAATTACAGCCTGAGTTACGTCCCTTATTACATGTCGTATGACCCTGAGAAGGTTTGTGTTTTAGTCCCTCGTGCTGTCAGAGCAATGTAGAGCTCAAGTGGGGCGTACAGGTGGAGATCCGATTTACCTTTGGGACTCCAGCTTACTGTACTGACTCAAACGAGCTGGACTTGATCTTCTGTGCAGGAATTCTTAAAGAATGTAGCTTAAAAAAATAATAATGTTATAAGAAATAACACTGGGTCATTACTATCGCCATCTAGTGGTTAGTTTATTTATCTATAGTTTTTCTTAACTGTCCCCAAAAAGAAAATTCTGACGTTATTATTTTTTTCCATGGTCCACAAAAGTAGACATTTTTAAAGAATTTTCATGCACCTCTTCTGTATACAATAGCAGTTTATAGTGACTAATGCTTTCCATAATTAAATAAAATAATTCAATTAAAAGCATTAGAATAGGGTTCCACGGTTTGGGGAAAATGGAACTGAGATTTTTCTGATAAAAAAGGATCCAGTTTTGCTTTGTTTATGGGGTTGCACAATCAACACACTATTTTCCTGTTTAATACTGTAAAGCTGCTTTGAAACAATCTATTTTGTTTGAAGTGCTATATAAATAAAAGTAAAAAAGCCCAAAATATGACTATATAAAATAATGATAACAATAATTATTATTATTAACTACACAAATCAAGTAGTTAAGAAAAATTATCTGGTAATTTACAACTGTAAAATTAAAGTACTAATATATATGGCTATATGTTAATTTGTTCTTTTTAAAATGTTAAACAACCAAACTTTTATTTTGACACAAATAACGTAACTGAAACAGTCAGTGGATATGTTTTTTGAATTAAATCGCAGCATTTACAATTTATTAATCACATTTAGCCATGTCGTAATTTCAGTTTTATTTTGATGACTCTATACATGTCGCTATACATAATAACATAAGCATTATGCTTCATAAAGTTGTTATAAAAGTAGTCCATATGACTATATTTTAAAAAATGTAAAATGAAATATTCCGTCACAACACACATGAGAATTATTGCCTTTTTGCAGTCATTGGTGTGCCTTTTTTTTTTTTTTTTTTTTTTTTATCTAGTCATGCACCAAACTGCATGGATTACCTTTTTAACTTTTCAGATGTGGTCAATATAAACTCTTGTTGTATGTAGAGTTGTGCAAATATTTTTCAAAAATTTCTGCATTAAAGAAATAGCATGCAGGTGGAAAGCCATAAGTGTGAGTAAATAATGATATAATTAAAATTTATATCATTATAATCTTTTTTTGTTTGTGATATAAGAAAAGGCTATAAACCTTTAAAATGTCTAAACAGTATTAAGTATCAGAACATTGCGAAATAGTTTCATAGACAGTTACTTGAGCTCCATTATGGTCTGTGAAACACTCACAGTGCTAAAACGTTGTGTGTTGCTCATCCTTCTCTTGTGTTTACAGGAAAAGTGCTATAATTCAGCAATGAAATAAATGGAAAAAAATCAATGAAGCCCAATAAACACTTGTATCCTGACAGCTTCATGATGTTCTGCCTTGTTTCTTTTAGCAGCGGGGTTTGTTTATTGTCTGGCCATTGGACCTAAGCTGATTGTCACACTTGTGTCAGGAAGGATGACGACTGGTGTCCTCCGGGCAGGTGTGTTTATTGTGCATTTCATTCTCTAAACAAGATTATGACATCACTTCCTCTGAAAGCAGGCTTGCAATAGAATATCAGCCACCAACGGTTATGGTATTCAAGGAATATACACGCTCACATCAAATCATCTGCCATGAAAAGCTTCTCTAATCAAAATAATAGATGTCTAAACAAGGATAAAATACCGAGGGCAGTTGTAAGCATAACTTTCAAACATCAGATAACATCACCATGCCTTCACAAATTGGAACTGTCTTTTACGAAACAAACACCATTGATTGAATTATTTACACACACACCCTGGAAATCTTTTGGGACAGCATCAAACATTGAGCCAAGGTCTGTTTATGCAATAGCCAAGGGGATGTTCATTCATGCACAGTTATTTAGATGATACTATACAGTGCTTTCGAGTAATTGATCTCCACGTGCACATGCACCGCCACGCTCGCACTGCAGATCTGAGATAGCTGTGAAACACATTTTAAATGATCCACCTGCTTTGCTCATTACCCCGGGCCCCTCAAGGCCTACACACACACATACGCGGAGATAGTGACTGCCATTTGCTAAGTGGGGAGATATGCATTTTTCCTTAAAACACATTTTGGGAATGTCAAGGTTTCATTGCCACAGGGGCATATGAGCCATTAAAAAAAATACCTTTAGGGTTTTCAGCTTTTATCACTCAGTTGATATCACAGCATGCTTTATATCCAGAGCGCGTTAATAAAAATAAATAAATAAAAACAAAGAGAAAGGATTCAATGTGTTTATATCATTACAGAACCAATTGGATTGTATTTATTAACAAAGCGATTTGTTTCGTTATTGTCTATCTGCATAGCTAGTGGGGTCCAAAATCTGAACCAGCATTGAAAATCTGGATCCATTTAGTTCAAGGAACAGTTCACCCAAAAATGAAATTTGCTGAAATTTATTAACCCTCAGGCCATCCAAGATGTAGATGAATTGTGAAACAGATTTGGAGAAATGTAGCATTACAGTAGTTGCTCACCACTGGATCCTGTGCAGTGAATGGGTGCCGTCAGATTGAGAGTCCAAACAGCTGATACAAACATCGCAATAATCCTCAAGCAATCCACATCACTCCAGTCCATCACTTAACATCTTGTCAAACAAAAAGCTACATGTTTGTAGGAAATAAATCCCCCGACATAATTGTCTAGAACAGTTTTTTGGGGGGGGGTTTTGGACTAATTTAACTTCATTCAGAGAAAACAACTTTTCACTGGAGAAAGCAATATTATGGATGAAGGACTCATATTTTAGTCGGAAGCAGCGGTTTAAGTTACAGATTTTTGTAATGTTGAATGTGTTTCTTACAAACATGCAGCTTTTCGTTTATTAAGATGTTAATTGATGGACTGGAGCCGTGTGGATCACTTGTAAAATTGTGTGATGTTTTTATCAGCTGCTTGGATTCTGACGGCACCCATTCACTGCAGAGGATCCATTAGTGAGCAAATGATGTAATACTACATTTCTCCAAATATGTTCTGATGAAGAAACAAACTCATCTACATTTTGGATGGCCTGAGAGTGAGTACATCTTCAGCAAATGTATTTTTGGGTAAACACTTTCTTTGAAAGTTTTAACAAAAGAAAGATAAGCTGTTTTGAAATGACATAAAATGGAGAAATATTTCATTTTCTGCAGTATTTCTTGGTCGCTAATCAAATAAGTAAATTAGTGGCAATGATCAAGAGACCTTTCTTCCTTCTATTGGAAGATCGTGTCATCTCATGCTGCTGTCATAAAACAAAAGGGAGACAAACCAGATAATGAGTCATTCTGAAATTCATGTCATTTTGTTATGCTGATAACAATTATAGCAAACACATGGTGAAAATGTGTGTCATAAGATCTACTGCAGAGAAACTTGGCTCACTGGACTGCTTGCATTAGCATTAGCAAACATCTCAGCTGACATCTGTAAATGGATTACATTCTTTTATAATCCACATCATCAGTCGGCTACACAAAACCGAAAATAACTTTTACATGCAAAAGACCAAATAAACCAATTTTTGTTATCCTACAAAATGAGTGCCACTGCCCCTCATATACATGTAAAAATATGAACTATAAAAATAAACAGCCGGTGCAAACTTTTATTTTGTGGTAATATTTTTTAAACAATTTTAACAATTTTATGAAGATGCATTTTTATCACCACCATGAGTTTCTAATAAGCTATTTAAG
Organism: Carassius carassius; assembly: GCF_963082965.1. Lineage (NCBI taxonomy): Eukaryota > Metazoa > Chordata > Actinopteri > Cypriniformes > Cyprinidae > Carassius > Carassius carassius. The sequence goes on from NC_081773.1 coordinate 27,143,037, forward strand.
CAAATATGCACATTTCAATGAAGAAATATTTGGAAATATAAGCTGATTTTATAAAATAAAATCTTTAGTATGGGGGCCAGTTTCCCTTATGAACTACTTGCTTATGAGCATGACTATTATTATCATATTGGCTGTTTATTAGTGCTTATAAAGCACATATTCTGCATGACCATACTCAACATCTTTACCTAAACTTGACAAATAAAGAGCAAATTAAAGGCAAAAGTCATAGTTAATTGTTTGTTAATAGCAAGAATTGGACCTTTAAATAAAGTGTCCAAATTAATAAATAATACAAAGAAATACAATAAAGCATATTGTATTGTATATATTATATTTATCATATTATGTACTATATAAGAACAGTATATGATGAAGAAATATTTGGAAATACATACTATGATTATAAAAGTAATAAATAAATCATACAAATAAAATACAAATATTATGTACATAAAATAAAAATAAAATATATATATAATGTATTTTTAAAAAGACTTAAGTATGTGCCGAATTGTCAGTTTATTAAATCACAACTACTCCAACTAGAAAACACACCATTTTTAAAAAGACATCCACTCGCCAGAGCAGATTTAATTTGTATTTTTGCTTTCTAACACTACTTTATTAACCTGACAGTTTACTGTAAATGTACTTGTTGCGTTTACATTAATCGTAACTCAGACTTTCCTCTAGGCCAGTCTGGCCAATCAGCAGGGCAAACAGGCCATGTTTGCCCTAGTTCAGACACTTAGACGGGCCACCTGTGCCCACACGGCCCGGTGAACCTGAAACTAACCTTAGCACCAACATCACAACTGCCCTTCTCATTAGCCTGCAGTGTTTGTGCAAGAGCTTGTGCGGGGGGCTGGAGCTGCACCAACACTGACTGCACAGCAAGTTCTGTGCACAAGGCATGACAATGGGTTTGAACATGGAATAAATTAGAATATGCATAATCTATTTTATGGTTCAAAGAACACGCGTCCTCTACGATGACTAAGAAACGTCTTCTGTTCAAACAAACAGCGATACTGATCAATTCCTGAGATGGATCAAAGATGCTTTCTGGAAAGATCCACAGTGCCGTTTACTTTCGAAATCTGCCTTTTGTTACGAAAAACATATGACACTTACACGCATCTCATAGCGTTCAAAATATTCTTTGCAAATGTGAAGCTATTTCAAGAACAGCTACTAAAACATAACAGGGCTTGCCTGTCAGGGTCCAGGTCGTTGCATTTAACGGACGTGCTTTGCTCCATTTGCTTTCCTTCAGTTGAAATCGCTCTTGGGCACCAAGACCACGTAACACCAGCGCAGCACCCGTCCTGAAAGCAGGAGGAGAGGGTTAAACAATCTGCATCATATTAAACAAACCTAAATGCTTCAAGCTGCTACATACTCCCTAATGAAACATTTATGAAAGACCTCTAATGCAATTTTAGAAACACCTTGTCACTGAGGTTGCTAGAAAACACAGTCATATGGATGAATGAGAGGCCAAACTGCCTTAGAGTGTGAGTTAACGCGGCAGGGGCAAAGCTCATTCCACTACAGGAAAACATTTACATTTTACAAGGACAGTTTAAACATTAGACTTTCAGCATTTATTTATTTTAATGACCTCACCAAATAGTGCCACCCCTGAAACAATGCTTTGCATTAAACGGACAATAAAATAAAACACAATCAGATTAATAGAAATGCAGTGACCCAAAAAGTACTCATTTACTTAAGTCACTGTTAAAAAATGTCATTAAAATCAAATAGACTTTTATTAATTTTAGTGAAAGTTCTACACAAGTTCACAAAGGTGTAGTTCATCACTTGTTTGACCACAAAAGTATACAGCAATTTTTTCTTTCTTTTAAACACTATATATCTATTGTTTCAGCACTCGAAATCTTGAAATTTTTTCCTTGAAAATTGTGCTTGTGCCGTCTTTCTTTAAAATGAAATGGCATTGTGCTTGATAGTCTGTATCTGACATTTATGAATTTGTAATATTGTGAATTATTATTACAATTTAAAATAACTGTTTTCTATTTGAATACATTTACAAATTTAAGCAGCATTTATTTGAAACAGAGATCCTTCGTAACAATGTTTCTAATGTCACTTTTGATTAGTTTGTTTAATAAGAAGATTATTTTCATTATTCTTTTTAAATCTTACTTATTTTTAAGAGTTGTATACCACAAAAATATTAAGCAGTACACTGTTTTCCACACTGATAATAATAATAATAATTTATTGAGCAGCAAATCAGCAGATCAGAATTATTTCTGAAGGATCATGTGACACTGAAGACTGGAGGAATGAGATTGAAAATTCAGCTTTGCACCACAGGAATAAAAAATATATTAAAATATATCCTATTAGAAAACTGTTCTTTTAAACTGTAATAATATTTCAGAATATTTTAGTTTTTACTGTATTTTTCATCAGATAAATGCAGCCTTGGTGAGCATAAGATGTAACACTTCAGAATAAGGTTCCATAAGTTAATGTACTGTATTAATTAACACAAACAAACAATGGACAATACATTTACTCCTAATGTAATGTAAGTGTGAAAATACATTTTGCGGCCACTGTATTTTTGAACTAAGAGCATGTTCTTAAGGATACCTACATGAAGTTCATGACTCTGCTTTTGCAAACAGAGAGATTATCCATGCAAACGTCAATGTTTGTAGGAACACGTTTGCACTGTTGGTTCACCAAGGCATGCCATCTTCACACCACATCCACAGAGTGAGGAACAAGGCATCTGTTGATCCTCAGCTACTTGCTGAAAAGATAAAGGGAATCGACATAGAAAAGCACATTTAGGGGATTACATTTTATGCAAGTGTCGTGTCATTTCCAGTAGCAGCAGCAGTCATATCAAGACTGACTGCACTTTCAGGAAAAGACGTCTCACTGACATCAATGAAAAACAGCTGTGTGTGAGCATCTTTTGTTCATCTTGGCACTGGAAAAAACATTTCGAAGCATTGGCTCATACAGACAGATATATATGCATTGATATACTGTATGTCTGCCCTTACAAAACACAGTCACATATTAGGTTCATCTGTGTGGCTTAGACTGAATTCTAACACCTTCATCAGGACTATAATATTCATCACATCTCTCAGATAGTCCACAATTCTTCCCAGAACATCTATAACCAATTAACATTACACATGTCACTCACACACTGTGAGTTTTCAATTATCACTAAAACTGTAAGACCACCAGACAGTCTTCTGCATGCCTTTTCTATTTGTTTCTGAATCTAAAATTGGCCTGCAAACATCTGCACGTTGAAAGGATTTCAGCTTATTAAAGAGTTCCAGGCCATGTGGAGCTGATTTGGAAGTGTCGGAGAGATATAAACACGTCATCTTAGCAGAGTGAAATATGGCACGGCATATCTTTGATCTGATGCGGGTCATCTCCAGAACCTGCCGGCTGGGTCAGATGGTACCCCACCCTGCCCCTGCTGGAGCATTCGAAGAAATCTATATGCTATTACTGCGTATATATACCTGTAAGTCACGGGATTTGGGTCCGGAGAGGCTGCGCTGTGCCGCTGCCATATGGAGTCTATCTGAAGCAGCGGTGTTGATGGAGCGGGTCAGGCCAGGGGGAAACAGGCTTCAAAGTTGGGCACATGTCAATGTCTCTCTTATCCTTTCACTATGAGTTACAGGACAGAAGATATTCATTCTTCCCAATCGCCCGATCCTTCATCCTGTTGGAAAGTCCAAAAAGTGTTTATCAAAGACAGGTACTTCACCCATGGTTCACCCAAAAATAAAAATCTGGTCATATTTACTCACCTTCATGTCGTTCCAAACCTATGCCATTTCAGAAGAGAAATGACTGTATATACACTTTTGAAAAAAAGGTGCCAAATGGGTAGAACCATTTTTGGTTCTCGGAAGAATCTTTTCGTGAACAGTACTTAAAAGACCCAATTTTTCTTAGTGTGAAGAACATTTTAAATAATCTAAAGAACGTTTTCCATTATGAAGAAACTTCTGAGCAGTGCAAAGGTTCCATGGATGTTAAAGATTCTTCATTGAACCATCAATGCCGTTAAATAATCTTTTTATTTATGTACCATTTGTCTGTTAATTTAACTTGGATATAGATTTATTTCATTTTTACGTGATTTTTGGAGCATGACATCTCCATGTCTCATTCATTTTTATTATATGGAAGAGAGGAGGCTGATAATCTTTAAAAAAAATTTGCTTTTGTGTTCACCCCTCATGTATCATTGCTCAAAAGGTTTTTTTATAGTGCTTTTTTAGGTTATTAAAATGTTCTTCACAATATATGGAAATATGGCTCTTTTATGAACTGTTGGCTGAAAGATTATTTTCAAAAATAAAACCAAAAATGGTTCTACTGTGGCATTGCTGCGAAAACCACATTTTGGAAACTTTTAAAAAAGGACACAGTTTTGGTCATGATGGTAAGTAAATTATGAATTTTCAGTTTTGGATTAACTACTCATCTAAATGAGTTCAGTCTGTCAATGTAAAACAGAGAAGATGAGGCAGAAAAATTCCATTTGAGAGTCGATCTACATTAGCATATTCTTGAGTAATATCAATGTGGGAGATGGTTTTTACATCGTTTGTTAAAATTCTGGTTGACACATTCAACAATTTTCTCTTTTCTTTATATTAGACATTTTGTAGCATGTAAAACCATAATTGCTTCAAGCTCTTTGATTAAGAAGCATTCATGTTGCATTATCTTGAAGCTCTGAAACATAAACATCCCTCACCGAAAATCCTTTCAAAACGTCCATGTTTTAACCAGAGTGGAGATGGAGATCATTGGAGCATCCTCAAGGCTATTCTCGCTGGCTTCGGCCCAAGTGTCAGTCATCCCTTCACATGTGGATTACATACATAAATCAAAGGGAAACAAATCTTCTTTCTGAAATGAGGCATATTTTACAATTGAAAACCTTACAAATGTGACCAAACTGCTGCCTTATACAAAACATCCCAAAGCATCTTTTGAAAACTGGACACTGGTAAAACAAATCTGACATGCATTATTATTGTCTTATTCTAAGAGACAGTCCAGGCCCGGCATTCAAATGGCCGTGTAAGAGAAAAAGCCTGTGAGGCTTTGCCAAGAGTTCTTAACAACAGACTGACTCCTACATGTGTTTAGGGTATTGTGAAACCTTGGACTTATTCTGGAAAACAATAGGAAGAGGTCTTTCATCTGACTTGAAAGGATGGCGTGAAAAAAAATGCCTGCAAAGAAATACATCTACTGAGCGCAACATCGCAAAGAGGTGAGAGATGCCTTTTGAGGCATCTTAAAAACCATGAAAAAAAATATGACACAAACACTAACGGTGGACTTTTGTCATAAGGTGAATATAAAAATGTTATACATATTGCATAACTTAAATGTATACTGTTGTAATCTTACATATTTTGTGAATTCTCAAAATTAAAAATTTCCAAACCACAAGGTTTACACTTCACTGGCCACTTTATTAGGTAAACCATGCTAGTACCGGGTTCGACCCCCTTTTGCCTTCAGAACTGCCTTAATTCTTCGATGCATAGATTCAACAAGGTGTTGAAAACATTCCTCAGAGATACAGATTTTGGTCCATATTGACATGTTAGCATCATGCAGTTGCTGCAGATTTGTCTGCTGCACATCCATGATGCGAATCTCCCATTCCACCACATCCCAAAGATGCTCTGTTGGATTGAGATCTGGTGACTGTGGAGGCCATTTGAGTAAAGTAAATTCATTGTCATGTTCAAGAAACCAATCTGAGATGATTTGAGCTTTGTGAAATGGTATATTATCCTGCTGGAAGTATCCATCAGAAGATGGGCACACTGTAGTAATAAAGGTATTGACATGGTCAGCAACAATACGCAGGTAGACTTCTCCAATCTTCTATTGTCTAATTTTGGTGAGCCTGTGCAAACTGTAGACTCTGTTTCCTGTTCTTAGCTGACAGGAGCGGCACGTGGTGTGGTCTTCTGCTGCTGTAGTCTCTCTGCTTTAGGGTTCGATGTGTTGTGCGTTCAGAGATGGTATAGTGCATACCTTGGTGGTAACGAGGGGTTATTTGAGTTACTGTTGCCTTTCTGTCATCTCTAACCAGTCTGCCCATTCTCCTCTGACATCAAGGCATTTTCGTCCACACAACTGCCGCTCACTGGATATTTTCTCTTTTTTGGAGCATTCTCTGTAAACCCTAGAGATGGTTGTGCATGAAAATTCCAGTAGATCAGCAGTTTTTGAAATACTCAGACCAGCCTGTTTGGCATCAACAATCATTCCACGTTCAAAGTCACTTAAATCCCCTTTCTTCCCCATTCTGATGCTCGGTTTGAACTTCAGCAAGATGTCTTCACCACATCTAGACGCCTAAATGCATTGAGCTCCCACCATGTGATTGGCTAATAAGCAATTTGGGTTACCAAGCAATTGAACAGGTGTACCTAATAAAGTGGCTGGTGAATGTTTATATGCTGCATACGCTAAAGCTTATAACGAGCCAATATTTTAAGAATTATAGTGTGATATGTTGCCATTCAAAAAATGTAGTGATATAAATAGTTTTGTGACTTTTTTACCATTTGCATTCTTTTGTAAAGCCTATAATAATCTGGCTAAAGGCAGGTTGAAATATGACAACTTACCCCTGTATTTTTTTTTTTTTTTACTAGAGCAGTAATGGTGGAAATGCTTAATAGGTTTTTGCTGTTGTTGTTGTTGTTTGTTTGTTTCGTTTCTTTTTGACAACTTCACATCTTCACAATCTCATAAGTCTTATAAAACAATTTAAAAAGGCATCAAATAAACAAATAATAAATAAATGATTGAACACATAAATAAAACAGACAACAAAAGTTTTTTTTAAAAACTGTAATGTAACACTAAAAAATCTACTTACCTCATAAATTATAAGGTAATTCCTACTTTTTACCTATTGAAAAAACTAATTCAACAGTTTTTTACCACATTTTGCTTTGCTGAATATAATATACATTGTAGTGTTTCAACGGCTTCTCCTAAAACATTTTTAAAAGTATGATGTACAGTATTTTATATTTAATTTGATACATTCATATATATATATTACTTAGCAGTTAATGGGACAATCACAAGCCTCCCAGTTTTCATCCAAAATATCTTAAATTGTGTATGATGAGACAAACTAAGCTTTTACGGCTTTGGAATGACACGGGGTAAATGATTAATGACTAAATTTTTCATTTTGGAGTGAAGTAACCCTTTAAGTAAAAAGTGTGATAACTAGCCATGATGGCTCTTAGAAAATAATTAAAAAGGCATCAAATAAATAAACAAACAAACGAACAAATAAATCATATAATAAAAATACTTGTATAAAATCTAAATGCAAGAAAGGAATCTGGTTTCCTTATAAGTGATTACTAATTTTTACACACATATATATATATATATATATATATATATATATATATATATATATATATAAAACACACCTTTTCATAGTCATGAAAATAAAGAAAACTCTTTGAATGAGAAGGTGTGTCCAAACTTTTGGTCTGTACTGTATATATATATATATATATATATATATATATATATATATATATATATATATATATATATATATATATATATATATATATATATATATATTACCATATATTTTAATATGCACTGTATTTCAAATATGAGATAATTATTGAAATTATCTAAAACGGAGTTCTAAAAACGGAGAACATTTAGAAGTACAACTTAAAATATTCTACATCTTTAATTTCCTAAATTATTATCCTATAATTTCATAATAAAATTGTTACCACAATACTTGCCCGTTTATACTGCAGTGGTTTTCAACATTTTTCCATTTAAAGGTTTTTTTGTTTTGTTTTTTTTTTACAGTGTAAGAGTGACTCTAAAACTGAGAGCATCGATCTAAAAGTGGGGTATAGTTTGAGTGGCGGCCGGTGGAGAGGTGCAGTGTAACTTTAGACAGGTCCTCCTCATTTATTAGTCCACCAATCAGAGAGCAGCGCTTCCTCCCCCTCCATTCACACTAGTATTTAGCATCACAGACTAGGATAAAGTTTCCCAAAAAAATTAGGAAAAAACTTCCTGCGGGAGGAAAACTGTGCCAATCTCTACTTCTAGAAGTGGAAGTGGAACTGGAGGCGCAGTCTCGGGACATTCGGGAGCACAAACAAGCCCCAGAAAAACGCACGGATATAACGGTGTAACCACGGATTCGAAGGTGGAGAGCGCGTTTTCTCCTCGACCTTCTCATTTCTTTAAAAAAGAAATGGAAGAGAGTTCAAGCTCTCCCGTCTCCCCAGTGGACAGCCTGGTGACCAGCGAGGAGGAGCTGGACAGACAGCAGAAAAGGTTCGGGAGGAAGAGGAGAACCAGTAAAAAGTCGAGCGAGGACAGCAGCAGCCCGAGCTCCGTGAATAAACGGAGCAAAAAGCCGAGCCCGAGCAGCACGCAGTCGTTCGAGGAGCTGCAGAACCAGCGCGTCCTGGCGAACGTCAGAGAGAGGCAACGGACTCAGTCGCTCAACGAAGCCTTCGCGTCTTTGCGCAAAATCATCCCCACGCTCCCCTCGGATAAACTCAGCAAGATACAGACGCTCAAGCTCGCCTCCAGGTACATTGATTTCCTCTGTCAGGTGCTGCAGAGCGACGAGATGGACAGCAAGATGTCGAGCTGCAGCTACGTCGCGCACGAGAGACTCAGTTACGCCTTCTCGGTGTGGAGGATGGAGGGCGCGTGGTCGATGTCTGCGTCCCACTAGCGGAGGCACTCGTCTGTCTGAACAATGCCGAAAGGGTGGGTAGAAAGATGCCAATTCAGCTCAAGACGGTCTCATGCTGTCGGGCTAGCTCTTTGATAACTTTTTCTTCGTTACTGCAGTAAAACCAGGCTTTTAGAGAAACTCCAGCTGTTCTGGACAACTGACACTGACAGCTCAGTGCGCGAACAGCAATATAGCTATCCTCTTGACACCCTATAAAAAAATCATCTAGATTTGTTTAGTTAGTTAAAGTTTTATAATTATTGAAAAAAAATAATATATATATATTAATATTATTCTGATGCGTGTAAATGTGCTGCTACAGCAATAACCTGAACCGATTCCACTAAAGGAATGTTTACATCCTCCAGAGGCCAAGCTCAAAAGGCATTTTGATTGTTTTACAGTTTAGAATACAGAATAATTAGAAATATATATATATAAAAATTAATGATGATTTTAAATATTAGAAGTCCTATCCTATTATATATGTATTTTGTATTTAATTTTAATTTAATTTAATTTTTTATTTATTAGAATGTCTTTATAATATAGCCTACGATAGATATTAACATCAACGTTTAATGTAAAGGACAATTATAGCTATCAAGGTGGTATTCAATTCAATCTGTTTTCACAGAGAGAGAGAAACAAGAACAACAAAAAAAACTTTTTTAAAGATTTTTCTACTTTAGGACGTAGCTAAACCATGTGGCATCTCAGCGATTATAACAGAAATGCTAGAGGTCATTGTATGCCAGTTTTACTAAATTAATATGAGAGAACATACAAATATAGGGTCAATCATTATGCTTAAATACAAACATAAAATAAAAAAAACAGTAAACAAACGCGCGTATTTAAAGTAAAAAATTTAAGTTCAACGTAATTATTTTGAACTGGCTGATTACACATTACTTGACTGCTAAAGCTTCAAGAGCCATATATTTCTAGTAATATCACAAAAGAGAAATCGCAGATAGTATGGCAATAATATATCATATATTATCTACAAATAACAAAGAAAACAAACGCTGGATTCCCATTTTTTTGGGTTAAATTCACATCACACCGGGTCAAAGTGTTCCCGACATTCATCCAGTAATAATAAACATATTCACATTATATCGTCGATCTTATGAAACGAATAACAACCCAACCGTGAGAAGCTCCTCTCGGATCATTTATATTTAGTGGAACATTTTCCCTTTAGTGAATAAAACTCAGCGATTTAAAAACTGGCTACAAAGCGAATTAACAAACGTAAGCTTAAACACAGTGAAAGAGAAATGGAAAATAATTATTATGATTGAGGAGAAACAGGATGCATTCGAATGATTTTATATATAGCCTACACGAACGAAGAAACTAAGGTTCTCTGAAAACACTGAGGAAAAATAAAACATATTGGTCTACACTATTAAAAATAAACATTCAATCCGGGAGATTAAAAAGTTCTTAATAAGCAGCGTTTCTATCAGTGTTTGGCGTTCTTTAAAGCACCTGTATAATGAAGAACAGTGCTCAGTTGATCTGAAAGGTTCTGCTATAGGACATCAGGAAGTGACGTTCTTTTTTATGTTCTACAGGAAACTTGATTTTTAAGTGAGAATGTGCGCTGCCACCTAAAACCATGTTTATGCTTGTGAAATAACTGCACCGTAACCACTGAAACCAAAGACTGACATCCTTCAGGCTAAAATGTGATACAATATGAGCAATTACTAAACAGAATTTTGTGATCTTTACGTTTCATTTACTTGGCTAAAATATGCATGTAGCTAGGTCTCCAACTTATTAGTTATATCCTGTGGTATTTGTTATGTGAACCTGCATGTCTATAATACTTAGTCCTATTTGAAATCACTAATAAGCTATTTAAATAGTAAAATGATTATAACTTGAAAGCATGTAAAGCATGCTTTACATTCAGTATTCAGTAAAGCATTCAGTAAAGCATGGATAAAGCTGGAGGTTTCATTATATATGCGCTGGGTTAGGCCTCCATCAATCAAGACAACACACAGTTGTCAAAAACATTAAACTCAACAGGAGATTGTATTCTAACTGATTCTTATGAATTTATTTGCATAAAGTAATATGTGCTACTGAGAAGTCAGAAGAAAGGCAGGTGTATGGCTTCACATTTCAAACCAAATGACCTCCTAAAACAGTTATTTTCCAGTGACGTAATTCCACCTGGGATTTGTGTAACATGCTTGAACCAAGCCTTTTCCTGTGTAAGCATGTGCTCCCACTCAGAATTAAATAATGGGATCATTAATAGCTTCCCATTTCTCTACATTTCAATCCAAGGCTGTGCGTTCAACCACAGGCGAACCTCGAAACTTTAGGCCTTCATTAAAAATATCCCTCATAGAAGTTTTAGACCTATCTGATTGAAAGAAACCTTTCTTAGTAATGCTTTTCTTTCCTTCCACAGACTGTTTACTTCCACTAATTTTGAAGACACCAAAGGATTTATTGATGAACCTCTAAACCTCAGTGACGTGGCCAAAGGACATTCAGTAGATACACCTACGGACTTAAGCATCCTCATGAAGGACACAGCGAAAGGAGCTTTTTATATACTTAGAGGAAACGTAGATGACGTCTCCTGTGTTGTCAAATACATTTAATCTTTTTCGCAAGTTATTCTTAAATGTCGCCATGGTGATTGTACAGGAAGGCCATCGGTTATCTGTAAGGAAACTATATTGCGTGTTTGTCTCAAAACAAAAGAGTTATATATATAAGAGCAACAAAGTATTGTACATATAGGCTACCTGTGAGTATTGTCAGCTTTTTTAAGGGACCAATGCAATTTAGAGCAATACTTTCTTGAAGTACACTGCATGGATGAATGCATACACTTGATTTTTCCTATGCAACATTTTTCGATTTCCGTCCATTGTACATTTTGCTTATTTATTAAAACATATTTTTGAACATGTAGGCTGAATGCTCTGATTTCTCCACATCATCATCCTAGATATGCCAGTTTTCACTGCAGTAAAGAACATTCAGATTTTCCCCTTATTTTGCTACAAAAAGAAACTGTTATAAAACAGTGCTGGTTCATTAGCCGAAGAGAAAGTCCAGCCAGATTTACCCCTGAGCTTATAAAAAAAAGCTTGTCCGCTTTAATAAGAAGAAATCACTGAATCCAGACGGCTGGAGGCAAATGCTTTAACAACCGCAGATAACCACCGCATTTAAATACCGGACCCCTACTAGACCTTTTCATTTCTCCTTTAAATCTACACCAACACTCGCAAAGCATTAAATTGTTTACATCTCATTTTCCCAGGCTTGGGAAATCTAAAAGAAACGACTGCACTGTTGAGGTATAATGTTTGATAAAAGCTCTGTTGTTCTGTGGGCCTGTTCAGGAATAATTGAACTGCTTTTTGAAACATCTGATGGTGTTAAATCCCAACATACTTAGTCAGAAAACTTTTATTTCCAGTTTTATGGCACTTAATAACTATTTAAAAGGTTGCGTTTATTATTTTATTTGCTTTTGATCGATTTATTTGATTTTGGAGCTTTAAATAATAATTGAAGTTAACTATTGAACTTTGTCAAGAACCTTTATATCAGCTATAGGCTGTATGTCTGTAGCCTATATGGGTCAATGATGTGATGTCCGGGATTAAAAAAAATATATTTTAAAATATAAAATAGTTTTATTAGATAAAAAATAAAACCACATTCATGTTGGTTTTGTACATTTCTGAATACCATTTTCAATAAAAAAAGAGAATTTATGACTCTAATGATGTGGTGGTGTAACCATTAAATAGCTTAGAAAAGGTCCTCTCTCTGTGTTATGGTTTTCTTGTCACATGACAACAAAATTACTTCCTGCATGCTTGTTATGCCACTTTTATTTTGATTTCACAAAAGAAGCTATTTTAAAAGTCAATGTTTTAAAACAATTGCTTCAGTGCTTTTTTCTAAAGGAAATCATAATAAAAGATTATGCTAGGCTACAATGTGAACATTTATTTATTTATTCATTTATTTTTATTTTAATCCCAGGGCAGTTAAACCGTATTAACCCATACAAAACAATTAGAAAATTCATTTTTGAAAATGGAAAAGGTGTCATTTTACTGACAAACAAAAATTGGCTACTTGCCATTGACCCAAATACAGATACGCTTACGAGAAAACAGCTGCAGTTTATAAATAAAAGTTCTTAAATATTCACTTGTGGTGAGAGAGAAAAAAAATCCTGACGTGAAGAGTGAGATCCAGAACCAGCCCGTTAGATACACACCTCTCTCTTTACCTTTATTCTGTGCACCTGCACAAATCTCTGCAACCGCAGCGGAAACGAACTGAATGCAGGGCTCTCGAGAGCTGCTTGACGTCAAGACGCGACGCGACGTGACGCGACGAGACGCAGAGGGGGAAAGACGTCCATCTGGCTCATAGACAGACAATTAATTAATTAACAGTGTAGGCTATACAGAATGCGAGAGCACTTTTGATACAGTAAAATTGTTTCACACCACTAGTCTGTCAATCTCCCTTCTCAACCATAATATCTTGGTGTATGGATCAAAACAGAAATAGCCTACCTAGGCTATGACTAAAAATCCGAGACGCACATATTTTGGAGAAAGAAAACAATATTTTAAAGAGATATGTGCTTAATTTATTAAGAGAGAGTGCGTCTCAATTAGTGATGTCCGATTCGGATCTCGAATAGGATCTTTTTAATGAAGCGGTCAAACTCGTTCACAGAATGATTCATTCACGAATTCTTCTTAAAGGTTAGTTCACATGGGCCTGTAATGAATCGGACTGAATCAGTAATGACGTTTTGAGTCAGCAGAGTCTGTCGGCACTGTGAACATGTACAAATCTTAAAGCCATAACCATGAGTGAACCAATAAAACTGGAGTGAACCGAACAAAAATACATAAAAGGCGAAAATACTCGAAACGTGTTGGTTTTAATAAATATCGCTTAGTTAAATAATGAAAATATTATTGTAGTCGAATGATGTAAGTAATTTTAAGTGTATATATATATATATATATATATATATATATATATATATATATATATATATATATATATATATATATATATATATATATATATATATATATATTCAGGTTCTAAATCAGGAATTAAACTGGTCCTACTATAAATAAAAATGTTTAGGCTATTTATACAATTTTAACAGGAAAGAAAATAAAGAAACAGCAACATGAGGCTACAAAATACTTTATTGATAAGTTTTAGAGTAGCCTAAGTAATATGCAAAGCCTCGATTAAATACACCTAGGGTCATGATGTAAAAGAATCAGTGAATCATTTTTGCCGAAAGAACAGATTCGCGAAAAAGATTTGAAAATCCCATCTTTAATAGATAATCTTAAAGATATGAGAGGCACATTGATTTAAAAAGAATAATAAAAAGGTTGTGTGTTGAGGGAGAGTGTGTATCCATAAGCAGCGTGTTTGATAATGTCTCATTATTCCCGCCTTGCTTCTGAGCCAGAATGCCTCGGGCCACAGTTACGGAGTGGTGCGAGCCCCAGATGTTTCCCGTAAAATCAGACGGAAAAAGCAACAAAATTTTAATTTGCAGTAAAACGGATAAAGTAAAGGTTTACGCTGCATGCGCCGCAGAAAGGATTTAATGTTCAAACTAATGCCAAGGTTACATTACACTGTGGGGGTGGGCCCTGGACACACATTTCCTTCTGCTAAACCTAGAATCGGATTTGTAGGCTACCACCCTAGTGGCTTACTCTGACCTTCTGTGTTTATAATAAACTAAGTTACAGAGGAAATCTAAGCAAATAAAAGACAGGTTTAAAAAAAAAAAACTGCTAGCTCTCTAACATCAGTCGAACTTCTGATTTTGTGTCTTGCTAAATAGCTGTAAAATGCTGATAAATCCAACACACCTGTGGCCTCACACTGATATTAATGTGCTAAGCTACACCATAAACAGTCTACAGTGGGCCTAATTAATTATATTAGCATTCTTAGTGGATTTTTTTTCTTCTACTATTAAACTTAATAGAGAAAATATTTTGTCAGTTCACTCTTGTGTAACTCTTTCTCCTGTGGAATTAAAAATATTTAGAAAAATGTTTTTTGGTCCACAAAATGAAATTCAATGGGGTACAGTGTTTACATTGCAATGCTTTAAAAAAATAATAATAACCTCGAAAAAATTGCATGGCTTTGAGTGGCTTATTGCTTAAATGTTTCATTTTTCATAATATAATGTGCAGCGAACAAAAGTTTATAGCAAATGATATTCATGTGAGGGAACTCAAATGCTGATTTTAAAGCTCTCCGGATGACGATAATCGGAATCGAGATGAGTGATCCCATAACACTCATCTGAGGCTGATCCTGGCCTTCTTGCCCTAAAACAGCTCCACGTGTACAATATACGAACACGCAGGGCAGCATCCGTGCTCTAGATGACGTGGCAATGCAGCACATGTTTGGCCTTAGATCGCATACAAACGTCTGCGCTGAATCACCGACCAGCAGATCAAATCAGGACATGGTCGAAGGACAGTAGACCCAGACAGTGTTACGAACATGCGTTCTGGGACACAGCTTCTATAGGGCAGGTGTTCTGGCACAGGTGGAGTGCTGTACACCGAGAGAGTTTCATCTGGGAACAACAGATGGAGATATTTACATTTAGTATAAACAATCCAAAAAGCCAAGAAGGGATTACGGTGGAAAATAACAGTTCTAAAATGCTCATCGAATACATAGAACAGAGAGAAGACCAAAAAAAAAAAAAAGAAAAAAAAAAAAAAAAGAAACAAATATTAGTGGGAGGTAAGATCAGGACATCCAGGGACCTGTCAAAGTTTAAGAGCCCCTAATGGATGATTCGTAACTATTGAAAATATTAAAAACCCTAATGAAAGATTCTCCACTAACTAAATAACTAACAGTTATCGACGTATTTAAAAATCCTATTGGAAGATTCTTAACTAACTAACAACTAACTACTGAAAATTGTATCCAATTAACTAATGATATATTTTTAAAGACCCTAATGGATGGATGGATTAATCATTTACCTCATGTTGTTCCAAACCTGTAAAAGCTTTGTTCGTCTTCGAAACAGAATTTAAGATATTTTGGATGAAAACTGGGAGGCTTGCGAATGTCCCATAGACTGCCAAGTAAATTACATTCAAGGTCCAGAAAAGTATGAAAGACATAGTCAGAATAGTCCATCTGCCATCAGTGGTTCAGACGTAACATTATGAAGCAACAAGAATACTTTTTGTATGCGAATAAAACAAAAATAACGACTTTTTATGCTACGTATGCTCGTCTTAATCAGCCGTGCCACAAGGATGCACTGTTTTCTTTCAAATCAAAGCATAAATACTCGTAGAAACAGCTCATAAATAAGAAGATCATATGTAGCATATGGTGATATGGAGAGACACAGAGGAGACTGTTGACAAAGGAATTGTTGAATAAAGTCATTCTTTTGTTATTTGTTTATTTTATTTTGTTTTATTTACTTATGTTTAAGTGATTAATGACAAAATGTTCATTTTGGGTTGGAGTATCCCTTTAATGGATGGTTCTAAACCAATAAATTAAATTTTCAAAGATTTTAATGGATGATTCCTAGCTAACTAACAACATTTTCAAAGCCTAACAATGTTTTCAACTACCTTAATGGGTGATAACTAAACAAACAACCAACCAGCTAAGTAACAATCTGTCTGTCTAGCAACCACCCTAGCAACTGTGTCGGCAACACTTTACCAACAACCAGCGTACATAAAGCAGAAATAACCTTCAAACTGATTCTATGCTATTTTAAACTTTTGGCAAAGGGGTGTAGTACAGCTTTAAAGTTTAAAAAACACTACTTTTGTAGTTTTCTGAATGAATGTGCCAGTAATTTCACTGTGAAATGACCTTGAGCTTTATAAAAAAAAAAAGAAAAAAGAAAAAAAAAATATGCCTATTATTATTATTATAATCCATTACCTGTGAGAAGGAACAGACTTTCAGTCTTTCACTGCCAGCAACACCACCTTTTCCTTCACCCTGGGAAGCACCAAAAACACTTCTCAGCCACAATCACTCCAAAAGCACATCACTCCCACCGTCCATTTCTAAAATTCCTCCAGTCTTTCCACCGCTGGGAAGATTTCCGCTGCTCTTGGAGGCAGAATCAAACTGGACAAGAAAATGGCTTAAAATACTAAAGTGGCTGTAAAAGCTGGTATGCTGTACACATGCAGACCAGGCTATTGAAATTACCTCCGGACTGATGTGGCTCTTACTCAGCGTTCATCAGTGTTTTTGCATAATTCTTTATGATTCACCAGCATCTCTATTCGGTCTCAGGCCTTCATTCAAAGTGTATAACGAGAGCAGCTGTGAAATATAACAAAAACAATGGCCTTATACACAACTTTCAAGAGCTAAAAGTGCAGAAATTCATCACCTTAACTGGATCAGGCAACTTGCAATAATGTTCAGTGGTTAGCTAAAGTGCGATAGCTCACACAGCGGCTGCGGTAATCTGATCCCGTCTCGTCTGTGGGTTCATACCACAGCACACACACACACACACACACACACACACACACCAGACCACTTTCTTCTTCATTAGAAGAAAGGTCACACCAGGCTACTGAGGTGAGGAGCTGTTAGTATCTCATTATGATACAAACCCCTGATATACCATGTTCTACTGTATAAACAATCACGGTGCTAGTTTTCATCAAGTAATTTGGCTAGCTACCCTAAAAGTGAAAATTCTGTGCAGTTTGTTACAATCACAACCAATCAGAACATATTTGATTTTTAATATATATCTAATTGGAGCATATGGAGAAGAAAATGTGGGTGGAGCTTTCCTAACATGACACCACATAATACAAAACTGTCAAACCTCGTTGCATTGTGCAGAGTTTTCACTTTAAGTGCGGATGACAAATTACTTAGGAACAAGTCAACCCACAAAATGGTCTGGCATTTTTGGGTTTTCCCAGTTATGCATGGTAAAGACAAAAAGCCAGATTTCAGCTCTCACACACATACACTCACATATAAACATATATGAGTGTTGATAGAAAGATAAGTTGTATATTTGTCATACATGAAACAATATTAACGTCTTGACTTAAAAGAAGAAGAAGAAACAGTGAAAATGAAATGCAATGTTTTCAAAGAGCTCTATTTGATACAAATATTTAATATAGTACTTGGGTTGGATTTAACTAGACTGCAGTGCAGTGTGTTGCTATGTGGATGCATAACTCAAATAAATTCCTATATACATATGGCTGAGGTCCATGCATCAGTCTATCAGGGGCCATTCACCCAGAGAACCTTTTACAATTATATATATATATATATATATATATATATATGCAGATGTGTTTTTTTCTTTATTTCTATTTATTTGTTTATTTTAAAGCTGAACCTCTTTAAACCAACTGTATGTAGTTTTATTTATTTTTGGCACTTTTGGAGTCCCCTACAGTTAAATGAGTGGACTTCACTGTCTTAATTACTAGTGTACAGCCATACACGTGCATTTGTTTCCATAAAGCCACCCTTTTTTCAGAGTTTCATACCACTCAACAAACCTACATACTTCAAGAACAGAAGTTTGGCAGGGAGCGTGGGAAAGAAACAGAAGCCATTCGCCTTATTAGAAGTCAGTGTACCATCAGAATGATTTTGGAACTTATATTTCAAGGTAAACAAACTAACATACAGTAGCTTAGAACCAGTTCCAAAGATTGATTCGTCCACAAACCAGACATCATTCCTTAGTGTTTGCCTGCAGGCTGTGAATTATAGGTAATCCTGCACTAAATAACGTTTAGTTTCTTGCACAGACCAATCGCTTTGCTTCATAAGACCTCAATGTCTCGTCATGAACCACAGGTTATATGCTATTATATGCTTTTCCCCCCTCTCTCTCAAGGGGTAGCTGCTGACTCTTTTTTTTAAATTACCTAACACCATGGTTTCAGCTAAAAGTCTACTGAAGAAATAAGGTGAGTAAATTAACAATCAAATTGTATTTTTGAGGGGTGAACTACACATTAAACAAGTTAACCGTTGCATTTTTAGAACGTTTTTGAATTCCACTGTGCTGCTTTTTAATTCTTTTTCTAAGTAAACATGCTCAAGGTGTTATTTTTTTTGTTTTTGTTATTTTTTTGTTTTTTTGCATTTTAAAAGTAAAAACTTTGTTTGAAAGCCTCCTAAGTATTTTTTAAAAAATACTAAGGGGCCATTTACAAAACATCGTTTTAAGCCCAAAACGGGAAACTTTTTGTTCATTTTGCCTGTTTGTTTACACGACAATGGATTTTTGGGGATTGAAAAGCATATTTTTGAACACATCACTTCCCTACAGGAACTGTTTACTAACTACTGGCCTATATGTGTTTTTGGCCATTTTTGCGGACATGTGTAATCGCAGATAATTTTGAAACCATTGTCGTGTATTTGTGAAACTTTTTAAAAACATTTTTGTTTTTGACTACATCATTGTCATGTAAACAAGGTCTATGTGTCATGTCCTAACGGTGCAGGACGTTACGTGCCAAAGTTACCCTAGGCTACTTAGGGGTTTATTCAAATGACTAAGCATACGCAGTAGTAATAGTGATACTAACCTCAACAAACAGAACTAATCTATTTGAGATAAAATCATAATGCACTATATTTTTGTTGTTGCGTTGTTGGTGGATGAAACGCCGGTTCAGGGGAGATTAGAGAGCAGAGATGCACGGAGATGTTAATGACTTCCTCATGTGAAGGCAGCGGGATAAAACATACAGTCCCTTTACACGGTTGGCAAAGCCGCGGGGAATTGCGGTGTGAACGATTTGAAGTGGGGGCTGAAATTAAACTTGCTCCGAGGGGGTAGATTCCCTCACGTCCCGCTCCATTTTTTTGATCTCATACAGCCGGAAGGGGATAAGGTCACCTGTGTAATTTGGACTAACACAACAGGCATAAATTGATGTGGGTGTGTTTGTGTGCGCTCTTAAAAAGTTGTGTGAGTACCTAACGAGAAAAATATGGTGTGGCCCTAGAAAGACAGCTTACCTTGCTCTCTTTTCTGTGATGGTAAACATTTATGACAGTCTTGTCTTCACATGCAAAGCGGAATCAAACAGTGAGGTTCTTTATGTCAATATTGAAAATGATCAAGTAGGAAATAGGAAGAGTGGGTCTGGGTTTGTTTCCTCTCAGGGCAGCAGCACCTGCAGTGCAGTGTGGGGCATGCAGTGACAGTGGGTCAGTACACAGATATGTCTTCCCTGTAGGCTCTCGGGTGGGCACTGGTTTTAGACTAAACATGGCAAAGACAAGCAAACAGAACACAGCTCTCAAAACACAGCACACGCGAGACTGAAGATGACAGTCGACCAGGAGGACAAGCGTGCAGTGTCTGGAAATATTTGAGCATAAAACAAACTCGGCACATCACAAGTGCCATCAACATCCTCGTCTTCAGACAAAATATTATCAAATGGCTGGACAGATGATCAAATAAAACAATAAGCCATGAGAGGTTGTGTGTTAAAGAGCACGTCACAAAGAGGACAGTCTAAAAAAAAGTCTGTTTAGCGCATGACCTCAAATGGCTTATTGATAAAAAAAAATAAAAAAAAGTTTAAATAGTTAAAGGGATATTTCACCCACATAATTAAAATACCTTCATGTTGTCCCAAACCTGCACGACTTTCTTATTTCTGTTTAATTAATAACATATTGAATCGCTCTCTTTCAACACAGTGGAGTGAATCATTTAATTATCTTGTCATTAACGTGACTTACTATTTTGATTCGTATGGGACGCGGTAACACACGTCTGTCTTACAATATATTGCTTTACAGATCTATCACTTTGCCACTCAGAAACATTCTCACAATCATGCAGCACGCATCAGAAGATCTGCGCTCCGGCGCGGTTAGCGCTTACACTCACTGATCTATATATAACAGATATATAACAGCTTTGGGGGTCAAACGCTCTCCGGCACAGTTAAGATTGCCTAGTGTGAGAACACCCTAATTATTCTCGCACATCCCTCACACGAGTCTCTACCCGCTGAACAAGTGTTGTCCTGCGCCTCACTCTGCTGTGATGGGTCAAACGATCCTGCAGGTCTCTAATACGAAGATGCCTGTTATAATGTTATGATTGAGGCTCTTGACTCGAAGCATAACTTGTTTTTCTATAACAAACTTTAAAATAATTTCTATGAAAACTTTAATGTCCTGGCAGTGACAAATATATGTGATTTAATTACATTATTGTTATAAGTTGAGATTTAGGCTACAATAAATATTTTAACTGCTATGTAAAAGAAACACTGTTGTAAAAAGAACCTTATTTGTTTAAAGTGTTTGCAAACCAAATGTTATTGCACTTTTGTTCATATAGCAGTAGTTATGTTGTTCATATAAGTCATACTTAATGGTTTGTTAATAGTGAGAATTGGACCTTAAAATAAAGTCTGACCGAAACATGAAATTATAATGGATGCTACTTACTTTCATAATAGATGTTTAGGCCTTTAGAATTCATTTGTGTTTATTTAAATACAATACAATACAATACAATATGTATATATATATATACAGTCGTGGCCAAAAGTTTTGAGAATTACATAAATATTAGTTTTCAAAAAGTTTGCTGCTAAACTGCTTTTAGATCTTTGTTTCAGTGATGTACTGAAATATAATTACAAGGCTTTTATTGACAATTACATGACATTTATGCAAAGAGTCAATATTTGCAGTGTTGGCCCTTCTTTTTCAGGACCTCTGCAATTCGACTGGGCATGCTCTCAATCAACTTCTGGGCCAAATCCTGACTGATAGCAACCCATTCTTTCATAATCACTTCTTGGAGTTTGTCAGAATTAGTGGGTTTTTGTTTGTCCACCCGCCTCTTGAGGATTGACCACAAGTTCTCAATGGGATTAAGATCTGGGGAGTTTCCAGGCCATGGACCCAAAATTTCAACATTCTGGTCCCCGAGCCACTTAGTTATCACTTTTGCCTTATGGCACGGTGCTCCATCGTGCTGGAAAATGCATTGTTCTTCACCAAACTGTTGTTGGATTGTTGGAAGAAGTTGCTGTTGGAGGGTGTTTTGGTACCATTCTTTATTCATGGCTGTGTTTTTGGGCAGAATTGTGGGAGTGAGCCCACTCCCTTGGATGAGAAGCAACCCCAAACACGAATGGTGTCAGGATGCTTTACTGTTGGCATGACACAGGACTGATGGTAGTGCTCACCTTTTCTTCTCCGGACAAGCCTTTTTCCAGATGCCCCAAACAATCAGAAAGGGGCTTCATCGGAGAATACGACTTTGCCCCAGTCCTCAGCAGTCCATTCACTATACTTTCCGCAGAAGAACAATCTGTCCCTGATGTTTTTTTTGGAGAGAAGTGGCTTCTTTGCTGCCCTTCTTGACACCAGGCCATCTTCCAAAAGTCTTGGCCTCACTGTGCGTGCAGATGCGCTCACACCTGCCTGCTGCCATTCCTGAGCAAGCTCTGCACTGGTGGCACTCCGATCCCGCAGCTGAATCCTCTTTAGGAGACCATCCTGGCCCTTGCTGGACTTTCTTGGATGCCCTGAAGCCTTCTTTACAAGAATTGAACCTCTTTCCTTGAAGTTCTTGATGATCCTATAAATTGTTGATTTAGGTGCAATCTTAGTAGCCACAATATCCTTGCCTGTGAAGCCATTTTTATGCAACGCAATGATGGCTGCACGCGTTTCTTTGCAGGTCACCATGGTTAACAATGGAAGAACAAGGATTTCAAGCATCACCCTCCTTTTAACATGTCAAGTCTGCCATTCTAACCCAATCAGCCTGACATAATGATCTCCAGCCTTGTGCTCGTCAACATTCTCACCTGAGTTAACAAGACGATTACTGAAATGATCTCAGCAGGTCCTTTAATGACAGCAATGAAATGCAGTGGAAAGGTTTTTTTGGGATTAAGTTAATTTTCATGGCAAAGAAGGACTATGCAATTCATCTGATCACTCTTCATAACATTCTGGAGTATATGCAAATTGCTATTATAAAAACTTAAGCAGCAACTTTTCCAATTTCCAATATTTATGTAATTCTCAAAACTTTTGGCCACGACTGTATATATATATATATATATAAATGAATGTATGTGGTAAAACTTTACTGTACAACAAGGTTCAAATTATCAAAAGCATTAGGTATCATAAATGTTTTTTTTCCCTACAGAAATAATTTGTATGTGTATAAATAACCAAACATAGATTAACAAATTAAATAGTTTAATAAACTTTTTTTATTATAATTATGTTTAATTAATAATGTCTAACTAATGTTAATGTTTAATGATTGTACCTTAAACGTATGTTTTTCTTGATCATGTCTGATCAAAATCGAACTTTTTCCACCCCTGATATGTTTGGATTGCATTTGCATTGACCTGACAAATCCCAAATCTGACAAATTTTCAATCCTCAATTTTTTCCCCCCTCAAATACCAATTTATTAAATGACATGTGACCTTTTGCGTTCAATATAGAAAGCACAGGTGGGGGCTTATTGGCTATTTTACAGCAGCTTTGAATGTAGTTCCTCCAGTCAGATTTTAAAATCTAAATATGTGATTTACAGTCTAAATTTGAGACGCACTCGTCCACACCCACAGGGTGAAGTGCAGGTCTTATGGCTTGTGTCATATCGCTCCGGCTCTGTAAGGCTGATCTGTAATTTGGCTCTGAGATGCAGCTGCCTTCCTCCACCACCTCAGAGCCACAATTAAAAACTGCTGAGAAGTGGCAAGCGACGCTCTGAAGGAGGCCCTTCTCTAATATAGCAGACTGTAATGACAGACTGAGCCACCTCAAATGAGGATGAGCAGAGGGATGAGGGGGAAAAAGGAGAAAGATAGCTAGAGATAGAACAACGTTGAATTGTGTGACCACATACCAAATTGTCAGAAACTATCTAGAGGTTTTTCGTCTGATGCATCAGGCTTGTGTTCTCAAAGACGGGTTTATTGTAGGAATGGATGGCGTGTAGAAACCCAACTGGGAAAGAGTTCAGGGTCTTAAATCAAATGCGGAGACCGTACTGGGTTTACCTGACCCCCGAGCTGGAGGGCAAAGGTCATGGGGTTCAGCGACCTGGTCAACAGTTCTACTGACGGTCTCTAAACGTTTCACTGACACTCACAGCCAAATATGTGAACGCATTCCTGGGGATCACGTCACCTTATGTCAATCCGCGAGACGGTAAATATTGTCTCTCGCGTCTCCTTTTACACTAGCACTCGGTTTATTAGCTTAACCATGCCACACTTCCCAGGGTGCCAGGCTTATGAATATTCAAACACGCTGCTTTGTGACATAAGCGACATTGTTTGCATATTTTCTGCTTGTTGACCTAAAGAGTCAATTCAGCAGCGCTGGGCTGGAACTAGCCACTGTAATAGTTGGTTATTTGATTCTCTCACTTTAAAATTTAATAAAATCAAGTTTTACTCCACATGTTTAAAAAAATGTTTTATGACTTTAAAACAATAGTTTCATTGTATATTACATCCACTACCATACATAAAACTAGGGTCGGTTTTTGGAAGAACTCCTCGGCTCACCAAGGCTGCTTTTATTTGAGTAAAAATACAGTAAAAATGGTAAAATTGTGAAATATTTGAATTTCTTTTTGAATATACTTGAAAATAAATGTTATTCTTGAGATGGCAAAGCTGAATTCTCAGTGGTCTCCAGTGTCACGTGATTCTTTAGAAATTCTGCTGATTTGCTGCACAAGAAACATTCCTCATTATTATCAATGTTGAAATCATTGTGTTGCTTAAGATTTTTGTGGGAACTGTGATGCCTCTCTATTTTGAGGATTCTTTGATGAGCCTGTAAAATCATCTTTCGCGTCTCCTTTCACACTTGCTCTCAGTTTATCATCACTTCCCAGGGTGCCAGATTTCTGAATATTCAAACATGCTGCTTTGTGACATACGCAACATTGTTTGCATATTTTCTGTGTTATGACTAAAGAGTCAATTCAGCAGCGCTGGACTGGAATTAGCTGCTCTAACGGTTGTTTATTTGACTGCCTCTTAGCGATCAGGGAGATGTTTTTGTTTGTGCTGGTCAATCTGCTGGCTTTATCTGGCTCTAACGTGCCCCTGTATATTTGGACAGACATCTGACCCTTGTCTCTTCTAAATGAGCTGCTAATCCCGGTCCTGACTACTGTAAACTGCTCCCCTCCCTGTTGCCCTCGCCTGGACAGAGGGGGCAGTGCTCAAAACCACAAAAATGCCATACAATCAGATACCAGAGAACTAAATGATACTGAATTCATGTACTATGGTACTTTTTTTGAAAGATTCTTTTAAAATATTTTCAACATCCATATTGACATACATATATGTTCTTGTTGAAATACACTCTTTGTGAAATACAACAGATATTGACTTTAAAACAACAATTTAATTATTCCATAAAATCTACATTACTGTTTAAAGGTTTTGGGTTATGAATTATGAATTTTTAGCATCATTACTCCCGGCATTCAGTGTTATGTTGATGACTATGTTAATTTGCTGCTCAAGAAACATTATTATTATTGAAGATGGATTTTGGTGAAAACCCTATTTAAGATTAGATTCTTTGATGAATAGAAAGTTCAAAAGAAAGCATTGTTTATAAAAGGCTTTACCCTGTCAATTTTGATCAGTTTACTCATGTTGGTAAATAAATGTATGAATTTCTTACTTACTGACAGTGTATCTTTCTTCTGTGACTGTTTCTGTTTTGCATCTTTTGAAACACTTTTTTTTAATCAAAAAATATATTATCAGCACAACAATTTGAGGGAAAAGAAATGAACATGAATTTCTTGATTTTTCAAAATTGAGATTTTTCCATTGATGTATGGTTTGTTAGGATCAGACAATATTTGTCAATATTTGAAAATCTGGAATCTGAGGGTGCAAAAAAAAAATCTAAATACTGAGAAAATCACCTTTAAAGTTGTCCAAATGAATTCTTAGCAATGCATATTACTAATCAAAAGTTTTGATACATTTACGGTAGGAAATTTACAAAATATCTTCATGGAACATGATCTTTACCTAATATCCTAATGATTTTTGGCGATAATATTGACCCATACAATGATTTATTGGCTATTGCTAAAATATACCCCAGCAACTTAAGACTGGTTTTGTGCTCCAGGGTCACATATTTCTTTATTTTATAACGTCTTCCATTAATATTTTCAATATTTAGCCAAAAAAAATAAAATAAAATAAATAATAATAATAACTTTCCTGGAAAATCTTGTAGCTTTAAATCAGGTATATTCAGCACAAAGATATACATTAAAAGTATATATATATATTCTCAGAGTCTGACTCTAAAGTTCTGTGCTCCAGGCAAACTGACGGGAACTGATGCTTTTGACAATAAACCACAGGCTTTAAACACACTGTGGGACATTTGAGCATCCCGGCCCTGCTCTCCCCACAAACAATTCATCTCCACCAGTTTTTCATAGAACAGTACTTGTGGTGCACTGCTGTTTGCTATGTAATAGATTTACAGAAAGTCCCCATCGCCCAAGAGCACACCACAGAATTACAGTGTAAAATGATGAGAAAAGCTCAGCGTTCACCACCACACACACCATTAGCCCCTTCACAATGTGACAGGAGCTCCTACAGCGGTCACATTAACATGGACCCTGACTTCCTACTGAAATGAATGAGGTTTAACTGACTCCTGTTCTGTTGATTAAAAAGCATTTCATGTTGAGTAAACTGCATGACAAACTGCTTGACAATGCATGATGCTGAATGCTTGAGCATTGATAAGAGGGTTATATTTATAAAAGGGTATATTATACTGTATTGTGTGTGTGTGTGTATATATATATATATATATATATATACACATACACACACACACACACACACACAATATAATATACGTTTTCTGGTTTTCATATGAAAGAGCACATGCACTACAAGTTATGAAAGTTTACAATAAATCTAAAATGGGGATCAAAGAATATAAAAGAATGATGTCATATGAGAGCAGAAAAATGACCTCACCTAAGTAAGTGATCTTAATAGAAAATATGGCATTAAATCACTAAAGTGATTTGACCGTTATTATTGGAGCCCCGTTTCCTGATTGCATTATGTAAATCCATTCCGTGAAAGAATGTGCTCGGAAATAAAAACAAGACATTGTGGTATTCAAAAACAAGGAACTTTATAGTTGATGTCAAAGACAAACGTTAGAGCAAAGGTCCCAAGAAAAGTTCTATTGTAACAATGGAAAAACAAAGTGACAAAAATAATATGCATTTCTTACATTTTGTAAACCTAGAACTGTTCTCGAGCCACAGTGGTCACAGGTATTACTGGCTGATAAGTGTTTTTTTATTTTTTATTTCCTCCTTTTGGACAAACTGAAGATATATCTGACAAGCATCTGGAAAAAGCCCTTTGATGATTCCAGATGTTTCTAAAGGAACAACCCTAATCTTTTCCTAGTCTTCCTCCAGGCCCCAAAATACGTCATGAGGAAGAGTAGAAAAATCAAAAAAACAAAAAAATAAAACGACAGAAAGCAAAAGAAGTCTCACAGACAGTCTAACATGTGGCATAATGTGTAGTTCACCTAAAACAATGCTCTACATAAATACAATAAAGTCTATAGTCTGTATGTCACAAGTGCTAGATAACTTTCTTGTTGTTGTTGTAAAATATTCAAAAGACGTTTTTCTTTCATTCCATTTTTAAACAAGTAAAAAGCACATCCGTTGGACACTAAGAGCATCAATCTGTCTGTGTACTGACCAGAAACAGAGGAGGAAAGAAGAGCTTCCATCCCATGCGTTCTCCAAAGCCTCAACCCTCCTGTGTTCCTCCTTTGTGCAAATATGTTACAAGGACAGAAAGGCATGCTGACGCACAAACCATGCAGAAATCTACAGCTGTGAAGGAAAGAGAATGAAAGAAATTCACCCTGGCCTGCAAATAAACAACTGGCCAGACCTCATGGTAAATTAGCAGGAATGACAAGAAAGGTCTAAAAAAACTAACAAAAAGAAATGGAATGCATTTTTTTTTCTTTTATACAAAACAAGAGCAAAGAAAATGACTGTCCGGATGAACCGGGATAGAAGTGTCCCTTTGACAAGACTGTATTGATAGGCTGCCGTTAGTATTATTGCAGAGTGGTTTGTAGTGATGGTCCATTATCATGAGACTCTTTGGGAATGTCGCTTTACATTTCCGGGACACTTTCAAATCAGTGTCAGCCTTCGCACTTCATTCTTGAAAGTAATACAGATGAGATCTGATGGGCTTGGTCTGGATATGATACTGCAAAAAATGCCCAAAATAGATCATGCTTGATAAGAGTAACAAGATTTTACAAAACAGAAAAAACCCAGAGAACGATCGCGGATATCGTTACCGCAAAATGAAACACTAACGATCTCACAAAATCATGTCCAGGTTGCGTTTCACCCCAAAATCAAAAGGAGGTAAATAAGAAATTATATTTTGCATAAAGGAACTGAAGCTTATTTTTGGGGATTTCTTGCATTATGAAATTATTTTCGTGATAATTTCCCCCCACCATAATTTCACTTTTCATTTTTTTTTGTTAATTCTCATAAACATTAACATTTTTTTTATTTAAATCATTTTATTATTTCATATTTAATGCATGTTTTACAAGAAAACATTTCAGTTTTTCTACTTCAAAAAAAAAAAAAACTTGTTTTGGAAACTCCCATGTCTGCCATTGGTCAAACATAGACAGCCACACCCCCAAATTTACATCATTGCCTGATCCTGTTTTGCTTTGTTGACCTCATTTATTTTTAGTTTTAAAGCAAAATGCAATTTCTTATGTCTTTTTCTGGGTGAAATATGACCTGGACATGTTGTTGACAGGCTTAAGTAATTCAAACCCATTTAAAAATACGCTAAAATAACTAAAATCCATCTTGGATGAACCCCACATAGTCTATCCAAATGGACTTTTACCAATGGAAATGTACAGTGTTTTTGTTTTAGAGTTTAAAGAGCAAACTGAAGCCTGGAACCACAAAGATCCGTTTGATCAAGAGTTTACGGTGCCAGAGTAATGCTACTGCGAATGCATGAAACCAATAAACAGTGCCTTCAGTGGAACCAGCGATGGCTAAAGCCAGACCACGTACTGAAATATATCACTTTGCAATACTAGTTCTCTTATTTGAGTCTGCAATCTTTATAATATATAATATATCTATAGATCTTTGTAATATAAATCTATTATGAACAGAACGTAGTAAATACACAATTGTCAGAATCATTATACAAAGTAAAAGCATCTCCCTCCCACCGCATACAAAAAAACCAAGATAAAACCAATTAAAAAAAGACACAAGCATGTAAAACACATTGTCAACTACATAAAGACTGACAAATGAACAAGTAAATAATCCAAAAGTACAAAAGAAATGAAACCAAAAACAGGACAAACAAACAAGAAAATAACGGGCACCAACCCAAAGTGGAGTAGTCATATGTGACAGGCATGTATAAAAATGAAGTCGAGGAACAATGGCAACGGTGAGTCAAATCTCCCGCCTTAATGCGTCTCATATTGAACATGACACACAGAAAAAGAATGCCAAAGGTAGTTGCCGAGAGGCTAAACACGAGTCAGTTGCTCTAAAACAAATTATCGCCTCTTCATCAGTCCAGAATCCAAAAGTTCAATGTACAATCAATGTCAAGCCAAATGATCTACTGTCAGCATGCATAATTGTGTATATATACAATTCTATGTGCCGCTTCGAAGCGCCGCCGTGGCTCCGAAACTACATCAATGTCCCATGCAGATTGTCTGAGTATCACAGTTGTCTCAGAGGCATTTTTTTACGATTGTTTTCTGAGTGGAAGCTGGTGGTCCCGCTACTTCCTGGATTGTGTCATGTGACGGGGACATGTTCGTTAGCACCCGCCCTTAGCGAAAGGCCCATAAACCTCCTCGCTCAGGCCCGTCGGCAGGAAACCAGAACTAAATCTCACCAGGTGGCACGTCTGAAGGCTCAGTGGTACATTTAAAATAACGGTAACCAGCCCTTTTGCGCTTGTTTCGAAGGTAGAATAATAGTAGTGATACGCTAGTGCCCTTTGATTAACTGTAAAGTAACCGGAATACTAGATATTCATAGCTATATAAAAGTACAACATGTCTTGAGAAAGAAAAATAGAAAGTTTGTCTCCAACTACAAATCGTATGACGCGAGGTCATCGCAGCCCTATCCTATATGCTCGCAGTAAACTCATGCTTGTCTGCACTGTTAAACTACAACGGTTGAATTCTTAACTAGGCCGATGGAAAGCTGCATGCTGGCCAACTTTTCGGAGAAGGAGGAGATGGGTATTTGGTCATGAAGAGTTGAAACGAGTTGCTACATTGGCTTGCCATCTAAAGCGCTGGAAAATTAAATCGAAAGTTTTGCCCTTGGATAGTTGGCAACTACCTTAAAGTTTGTCAGTGACACTTTTCATGTAACGTCCAACACAAGCACAGTAAAAATGAAGGAACAGAAAACAGGTTATAATGCGTGTGAAACATGAAGATATCTGCATGGAGTTCCTGGTAAACATGCTGAGGGTTTCTCGATTCTTCAGGCCAGCCTTTGATCGTCGCATGTCAAGAAATACAGAGACGGCGAAACGTCTTCCCTCCTGTAACTAGTTTAAGGCAATGTTCTTCTGGATCCATCTTTTGAAAAAGGCACAAACTCGACTCTTTGTCGACTCTTCGTCGGGCTTCCCAGAATCCTTCGATCACATCGTCCACCCTCGTGAAGCAGTAACTCGAATTGCGAATGGAACGAGTCAATTTTTTCTCCAAGAATAAAAGAAAGACAGACAAACGAACAGAGAGAGACGACAAATAAAAAACGTAGGCCGTGACAGCCGAAATCAGTCTTATAGTGGCTCTGGAAAATAATGAAAAAGTTCATGTCGAAAGCACCAGCTCTCACATCTAACAATGAAACGTGAGGGTATGTCCTGCTCAAAAGTTAAGCGTCCCTGCGGACAGACCAGGTTACACAGTCCTGGACATTCTGCCTTGGACAGAGACAGACTAACATGGCTGAGACATGTTTGTCACGCTCTGGGTGTCAGAGAGATTTCTTCAGGCCGTTTCAGATCCCGTGCTCAAAGCACGCACATCGTGGGACAAAAAATGAAACGGATAGAGAGAATAGAGCGACGTCAGAGGCCTTGAAGAGGCAATGAGCCGAGAGGGTCACTCAGAGGCAGTCGATCGGACCTTCTACAATGGAGGCTCCTCTTCCATAGGCTCCTCCTCTGTCCTGTGGGGCGACACACACAAACATTGTGTCACGTGCAAAACACAGTCAAAGTTTCCACATCTTTTCATTAAAATCGGAGTCTGAAGATAACCTGAACCAGTTTTGTATGAGTAAAAACAGTGTGCAAATTCATGGTAAAAGACAGAAATGGTGCATGGCAGAGTTATACATAATTTGAGCGTTCTGTTTGAGAATTATTGAGGAAATCAGGTGGAACACCAGAATAACAGAATTTAGGATCAAGGGAGAGACAAAAATAATTTGGTTTAAAAAGTTTTAAGCGGAAACGTTTTCTGGTGGCACTAGAGTGTTTTAAAGACTCCGAAACTGGCACAAAGAGTTTTGAGACCCTCCATAACCAGTGTGCCAAATGCCCAGCCAGAAAACACAGAATATTAAACTAGGAAAACCAACACTTATAATAGGTGTCAATACACTTTCTGCACTTGGCCCCTAATAGGAATAACAGGAAATAATGTGAGTGTGAACCTGTGCTGGGCACATGAATACACATGTGTGTAAGAGTGTGAGTGTGTGAGGAAGGTCCAGAAACCTCAAGCATCTGTGCTCAATGCTGTCTGAGTGTTTTCAATTAGGACTCTGGCAGACTGTGCCTCTCAGAAGCCTGACGCTGCTGGACGTCTGCCCCGCACATTCAGAGAGTCCTGTCTGCTTATCAGTGCTCATGCACACACCTGTCCTGCACCTCTAGAACACTGCTGTCTCATCCCACACCCCTCACACAACCAGAAACACTCAGGAGGCATGCTATGAGCAAACATATGCAACTTTCCAGGAATAAGGTACAAGATAAAGTCCGAGACTCTAAGTCATTTTGGAGCAAATTGTGAATGAAAGGAGGTGCTTAACCTTAAACAAATTTTGGAAGTCAAACTAAATATAACATATGAATTCTTTTTATTTATTTTTATTCAAGTTTAGAATGTTAAGACATGTCTTAATAGTTTAAAACAGGCTTTGACTGATTTTCTGGTAATTTCTTAACAATCATTTTCTTGTAAAATGAATACATCATGGTTATTATTAGAGTTAACTAAAACTGAAATTAAAAACCATAACAAAAACTCAATTACTTGAAATATAATAAATGTATATAAATTATTATTATTTCAGCTCGATGCCAAGACAACATTTCACCTTTTTGCTTCAGTTTAACTTTATGTACTAAAATAACTAAAACCAAATCAGTAATAACAATGAACAAAAACTACATAGTCCTACATAAGAAAACAAAAACTACTAAAAATGACAAAAAAAGAAGAAAACTAAAAAACAAATAAAAAAATCTAAATGAATATGGAAAATATAAAAACAGATTCAAAATATTAATGAAAACTAAAATTCATATAATAGAATCTAAGTTTAACTATTTTATAAATAAATAAATAAATATATATATATATATATATATATATATATATTTTTTTTTTTTATTTTTTTTTTTATAAATATATATATATATATTTTTTTTAGTTATATACTGTATAACACATCAAATAATTCTCACAAAAAAAAAAAAGTAATGGGACCCAAAATTTGTGGAATGTGCCATTTGACAAACACACAGAGCTATAACTGCACCTCTTTCCCATGTGCTTGTTGGCCACAGACAGGGAGGCCATGGCGGTCACCGTCTCTGCCTCTTCAGTTTCACATCTCTGAGCCTCCAGCAGTGAGTATCCCAGAGTTGAAGCAGATCTCTGCAGCGAGCGCCAGTATTTACCTAAGCACAAAACAGGCTCGAAGCTCAGCCTTAAACATGACTAAGCAGATTTTGACGACACAGCATAAAGTCTGCTTTATACTGCAGAACATTCTCACCAAAAACTGTTTACTTTAATAAGACGACTGCTTATAATTGACATGCAAGTAGCCAATCACAATTCAAAAAGTTTGTTCAGGGGTACATTTATCTAAAATAGACTATATTACAATAATTGGTGCAGCAGTTGTGTACGACATGTATCAGGTCATCGGTGAATGAATAAATGGTGAAGCTTTGTGTGCACTCACTGTGGACTTCCAGAACTTTCTCCATGGAGTGAATGGCGTTGGTGTTCGGCCGCTGTTGTAGCACATCTTCAGGAAGAGGGTCCAACTGAAAGGAAGATCAAAAATACAGGTTAAACCTTGATGCATGAAGACTCCATACTTTATAGAGTCTCACATTTTTTTTCTAGCATTTCTGACGTGCAATTCACTTGCTAACTTTCCATCCCCTAATCCTGACAAGAAAAGTCAAAAGATTGTGCGATTTAAAAATAAATCGCAATTACCTTTTTTTATTTTAAATTTTTGGTGAAAAATAAAACAGAATTGTGAGACAACCTGAGTCTCTGGAGAAAAAAAAAAAACCAAGTCAAATTTGCGATACAAACTCTGACTTTCGAGATGTAAACTGGGAGCAAGTGAGAATACATTGTTTGTATAACGCACTTTTAGATTTTTCCTCGAATTGTGAGGTTGTTTGCAATTCTGAGTCTATTTCTTGCAATTATGACCTTTTCTCTCAGAATGTATATATATATATCACAAGAATCTTAACAATTAAGATAGTGTTTCCAAACATTACAAGATTTATTCCAGCAACCAGTTTCCAGATTTCAGTTTTTTTATCTATCATCACCAAAAGTGAAATATAGTGTAAAGTTACAAAATCACATTTGATGTTTAACACCTATGTGGAGTGGGACTTTTGGAGAACATATACAACAACTCAACATCTTCACTGAGCTACTTCCGGAAGCAGAGCCTGAGAGTTATTGTTTTCATGGACCAGCGATGCAACCTGGAAATACATGCATTAATATAAAGCTTGTATTTGCAGTGTAACGGAGGCTCACAGATGTGCTGGATGCTGTGCTTTAAAGATATGCAACAATGCAGGGCTTTGTGCTTTGTCGACGCGCGTGGGCAACAAGACCTCATGCTCACGACAGCTCAGGGACCAGCGGGGCCACGGCCCAGAGGAAACAGCCAGCATGCGACGCTGCATTCCTGATGTGGAATGATTCCATTTCCCTTTGGCTCTCGGCTGCATTTTTTCACCCCCACGCAAAAAACTGAAAATCTACGGCCAAGCGTTTCATATGCAAACATTAAAGATAGGGAAAGGGGCATGAATAAACCATTTGCATGAACGAGAACAGAGGAAAAACAGGCATGAAAACTCTGATTTCTGAATATTAGCAAGTGTAGAGAGAGAAAGAGAGATCATTCTCTACTCCTGGCCAAGCTAGAAGCTTTGGTTTAATTAAAACAAATAGGATGAGGCCGGGAGGACTGGAGGCGTTGGGAAAGGCCGTCTGAGGACTTTAATCTTACTGTGGCACGACAAACAGACATATCAAACCCATCGGCATTTCTAAACCATTCAACCTAGTATTAAAATATTAACAGCACACAATGCATATTTTATAAAATACAATGCACTAAATAAAATATTATAAAATAGCTGGATTCAGAGCTGCCACACAGAAAACTCTCACACTGGAAAGAAAGAGCCTTATTCAGTCACTGGCACCCCACACAATGAACGCTGGGTGAGATCAAACGCATACACCATAAACACAACAGCTCTCCTGCAACACATCCTGAATACACTGTTTGTTCAGAGAGAGCAGTCTTGAGGTGGGTCACGGCTCACTGACATTTACTTTGAGGAAACAACTTGGCAATATTCTCAGGGTTGGAGCACTTACTGTAAATAGGTCTTCAAGTCACCCAGGGAAGTTCCTACAAGCTTGCAATTCATAAATCTGATTTTTGTATGTATTTAGTATTTGAAAATAATATGTGTATTTCATGTTTAACATTTTATAGCTAAGTTTAATTTATTTAGCATTTGAAAATGTATATATACTGTATTTGAAAAAAAAAAATGTAAACACACACAAAAGTGGGGACATCCCATAGGTGTAATGGTTTTTATACTGTACAAACTGTATATTCTATCGGCCTTCACCAACCCTAACCCTAACAGGAAACTTTGTGCATTTTTACTTTCTCAAAAAAACTCATTCTGTATGGTTTATAAGCGTTTTGAAAAATGGGGACATGGGTTATGTCCTCATAAGTCACCCTCTCCTTGTAATACCTGTGTCATACCCATGTCATTATACAGAGTTGTGTCCTGATATGTCACCAGAACAAGAGCACACACACAAACACACACACACACACACACACACATATATATATTCAAATATCAAAAGCTATATATACAGCATATATACATTTTCAAATACTAAATAAATTAAAATTAGTTATAAAATGTTTACATGATACTATCTATCTATCTATCTATCTATCTATCTATCTATCTATCTATCTATCTATCTATCTATCTATCTATCTATCTATCTATCTATCTATCTATCTATCCTTCCAGAATTTTATGCTTTATAACAAACTTTGCATTAAAACTGTGTGGATGAAAGCCCAGCTATTGAAAATATAATTTTTCTTAGTATTAATTTGCTTCCACCATTACTCTTCAATTGACTTGTTGCCAACTCAGAAAGTCTGGCCTTAAATGCAATCCAGAGTTTCCCACTGGTACGAGTTGCAGTGGCGTTCATCTCGTAAATACGACCATTCCGACATGACTTGAAGTCAGCGGCCCCATATGGAGGGGTGAAAAGTCTGCGTGTGAGGCCAGCTGGTCATTCATTCACACTTTCCTGCTGTGCAGTTTGACTGAGGGTCAACACACTGGTCCCTCAGGAATCCTCCCGCTTCAGCCCGGCCCCTCTCGGCTCTCCGATCCCACTGCGACCGCGACCCTCTGCTGCCCTGGCACCGGCCGAGAGGGAGGGGCCCGACCTGTCTGTCATCGTGATGGACGGCCCTGCCGCACGTCTATAAACTTTAATAGGTCTTGTCAGCGCACGCCAAGCTGCTTGGCAGGTATGAAACACATGCCAGTTGCCAGCATCCACCATGACAGTGGGATTTATTTGATTTTCCCTCACGCCCGCGGCCTGAGTGTGAAGACCTTCACATTCTCCAGGAAAAAGAAAAACTTTTGTTAGGATGGTTTCTGTCAACCTGCCTGCAGTAATATAAATTCTGACTGTTTGAGAACGAGGCACGTCCTTCAAACACGGATGAAGCCAAGCAAACTGGGAACTTCATGCAAAAGAGGGTTACAGAAAGAACGTGGAACAGCAGAGAAGCAAAAAATAAAGTTTGATTGTTTGCAATACATTAAGGCAGTGGCTCTCAAATTTTTGGTGCAATGCCCTGCTTTATAAGTAGAATAAGAAAAACTACTAAAATAACAAGCACATTATTTACATGTATCCATTTAACTGAAATGTACAAATGAGAGAGAGAAAGAGAGAAAACAACATTCTGTACTTTCTTTCAGCTTTATATATATATATATATATATATATATATGAAAAGGAAAATATTGTAATGTAGTCAACCTTGCATAATTCCAAGAAATCTTATAATCTTATATATAAATGAGGGAAAAAATAGCGCCCTATGATACATGCAGTAAAATACATTTTCTCGATTTTCCTATCAGTTTTAGATTTTTTTCTGACGAATAATGGAACAGGTTTTATTTTACCAGATTGTACAGTTTTGCTAAATAATAAAGTTAGATGATTAAAAAAAAGGAAAAAATAAAGTATTTTGTCACGAGATCAACATTGGTCTGTAATTTTCTGTAAATTGTACTGTAAAAATATAAAGTATTTACATTTTATAAAATGGGTATTCCAAGATAAAAACGATAAATATAGAGATATCTAAAAATATTTTTTATTTAAAAAATATTGCTTTGCATGAGCAATATGACAGAAACAGGTTAACTGAAATACTGCCATCTCATTCAGATCTGCATGATCAATACCAGAGAAGAAAGTGGTAGAGTAACTCATTGCAGAAATTTCAAGAGCCTATTTCGAGTGGTTACTTTACTAGAAGGCTATAACTGAGCAGCCCTAACAGAGCTGATTACAGTTCACGCTAATGCAGCCTTGCATGAAATGAATGCAGTGACCTAAAACATTCAGAAAATTCTGGAAATCAACCTCAGACCACATAGGTAAAAGCAAGCATGTTTACTGTAGCTGTTGGGTAAACACAGAGACAAACCTCATGGTGACTGGCAACAATTAGCTTATTAGTACGTTGTTTATCATATAATTGCTAATGAGCGCAATTTGAGAACAACATCTGCTCACACACATCCATCAGTGAATCACGGGTTCAGAGCTGAATGACGACAGAGTCGAAGCATCATCCGCCAGCTATTTAACCAGTCAAAGCTTTGGTTACTCACAGACAACAGTGAGGGAACCGATCAGCAGCTTTGAATCATTTTCCAGGGAAACACAATCCTCATTATAACAGCGCCTCCTGTGCTTTACCTGCTTTTAAAACGAAGAAGTATATTTGACACTCCAGTCCAGGCAGTTAAACGCTCAATATAATGATACAGTCACACAGGAGAGTCTCGCTCCATGGACAGCAGGGAACCCTGGGTGATTACACAGGATCTTTCAGGGGTTCGACAGCGGTTCGCTTAAGTTTGTCAATAAGCAATCTAAGCCCCCTTAAGTAACAACATCATGGTGGGAGGTTATTTAAAATTTAACAGCCTTCATAGAACTATACGTACATGTATAGGAGACTAT
The DNA here is from genome assembly GCF_963082965.1 of Carassius carassius. Taxonomy (NCBI): domain Eukaryota; kingdom Metazoa; phylum Chordata; class Actinopteri; order Cypriniformes; family Cyprinidae; genus Carassius; species Carassius carassius. Next base: position 27,180,973 of record NC_081773.1, read on the forward strand.
ACTTATATTCATAGGAATATACTTATAGGTTATGATGACGTACAAAAACATTATATATATACCTACAGAACACAAAATAAAAAGTCTTATTGACAATTTTATTAAAGCGAGTTTACTTCAGAGTGAAAACACCCTTCGGCATGTATGGGTGAAGCAGTCGTGTAGAGGTTGGGGTAGCTGGAGCACCTGTTATCCCATGAGTCTCTAGTTCAAACACGCTCTCGAAGGCTCTCAGACTCTATCCACATCATCTACTCGCTGCCCTGAACTTCACCTCCGTTACAATGCGGGCTTGAATGCAATGATAAAACACCTGCTTCCTGCCATACTGATTACAGTCCGTGTTTTTGTTTTTTATTATCTACTATCTGGCCTGAGCTGAGCTTGTCGGGGCATTTGTGATGTCCTGCATGGGTCATCAAGTGACCGTGTGCTTCAACTGAATGGGTGCCATGGAAAGCATGCATATTACTTTACAAGAAACGTGTATCTAAACAAGGCCTCCAATTTTCCTCGTTGGACACAAAAGGCTGAGACGAGCCAAATAACTTGCATATTAAAACAATGTGTGCACAGGAGGGAGTATTTCTATGATTATACAGAAATGATTAAGATACATGATAAAAACTTGTACAAAAAACATAATCATTAATATAAATCTTACAATAATATTAAAATGACAGCAAAAAAATCTATATGACAATGTTTATTCATTCTATTTATTAAATTATTAAATGTAATGCAAACATTATGGATTTTTAAATATTAAATATTTCAGTAATATTGTAACTGTAATTTTAAACAATAGTATATATATATATATATATATATATATATATATATATATATATATATATATAAAGGAATATTGTATTTATAATATTTTTGTTATAATTATAATAATATAATAATATACATTAATATAATATACAAAAATAATAATGGTAATAATATTTAGAAATGTTAGCCAAAAAAAGTTTACTCCGTTACAGTTAAAGTTTATATTATGATATTAAATCTACAAACAATAATTCTTAAACATAATAAACAATGTATTCTTTAAATATTATAGATTACAATATTTCTGTTGTTTTAAATATACAATTAATTATTATTTTTTTTATAAGATTTTACAGGAAATAATAACATTTTTGTTGCATTATAATATAAAAATAACACAATATTAATCTAATAAAACATTACAACAGGTATATTATATATATTCTACTCCGTAATATTTAAAGATTATGTTGCATTATGTTTAATAACTCTAATTATTATTAAATATAATGTAGATATAACGGAGTAGATTATAAAAATAATCTAAAATAAATGTAAAAATAAAAATAGAATTATCTAATGATAATAATATTAAAAAGCATGTAATAATATTTATCATATCTTATAATATTTAAAGATCATGTTATTATGTTTAATACCTCTAACACCTGCTGGCAATAACATACATGTCATAATGATATATATCAATTATATTCATATAAAGATGAAAACACGATAACAAGATATGAATATACTTAATATAAATATAATATTTATTTAATGAAATATTAAATATTTACATTTATGCATTTAGCAGACGCTTTTATCCAAAGCAACTTACAGTGCATTCAGGCTAACAATTATTATTATTATTATTTTTTTTAACCTAACATGTGTTCCCTGGGAATCGAACCCAAAACCTTGCGCTGCTAACGCAATGCTCTACCACTTAAGCCACAGGAACACATATGAAATTAAAATATGAAAAAAAAAAAAACAGCAAAACATGCATTACTTTAGAAGAAATGTATATCTAAACAAAGCCTCCAGTTTTAATAGTTGGAGTGTAAAGGCTGAGATGAGAAATATTAAAATATCATATGAGGACAGAAGTATCTAATGTGGCATAAGCTGCTCTGAGTGTCCAATGCTCTTTGGGAAGTCGTTCCTTTCACTCTGAAATCAGACTTTGACTTTCTGACAGAAGCTTCCTCTGTACGTTGTGCTCCTAATTTTCTTTGATTACTTAAAGTCTGTCTCTGTCTCTCTGGCCGTCAATGACCCCGTCTGAGAGAGGTGTGAAACTAACTGCTTTCAGATGAGCGAGCGTGAGATACTCTGAGCCCCCTCTCAACATCCCTCCAGGGAGTGCACTCGATAGGCAGCTGAAACGGGCCCTTACTGAGCAGTTTTGCTTGCTCAGAGTCTCCGTCTCCTCTATCCTTTTCCTGCTATGACAACAAAGCTTCCCATGGGGCAAACTGCAGATGAAGGCAGCGCCAGGCAGGCCTGCAGACTCACAGTCTCAATTCTGGTGCAGGTAAACCGATTATGATTATTGCATTAAGGCTGCCAGTGCGCACTTCTCCTCTAAAGCAAACAGCTCCGCTTCAGTTAGTGCAGATATTTCCTGACAAGCCTACCACTGTGGAGATATGTGCTTCATTCCTTTCTCATGTACATGGACGGGTCACACTTGCTGATCATTTTTACTAGTCGATTAGTCATTCAGAAAAAAATATTAATACAATCACAGGAGGCGGTGTGGGCAATGCCATTTTGCTTATGCAATAATCACAACAGCTTCCCTAATGAACTGACAATGCATAGACTAGCTTCTGTCTCATCTGAATGAAAATGGTTTAATTAAATCTGCACCTCCCTTTAATGATGATTCATACTGTGTTTACTTAAGATATATATATATATATATATATATATATATAATTTTTTTTTACATTTGTTATATAATATACATATATAACTTTATATAATATTTAATTATATAAAGTCTGAATAAATGCAAATTGTGTACACAGATGTAAATCAGAATATATAAATGTCTGAATCTGAATATATATTAATGCAAATCTTAATATATTAATGCAACTCATATATACAGTAGTTGTCATTCAGAATATATCTAATTAAATCTGAATAAGTCACATTGTGAAAATTTAGATGTAAGTCTGAATATATAATTGTAAACTGTTAATATATAAAAATGTGAATCATGAATATATTGTAATAATTCTGAAAATATAATTGTAAATCAGAATAAATAAAAAATCCTGAAAAATCCTGTATTTATATATGGATTTACAGTTATATTGTTTTCTGTTTGGTGCAATATATATATATATATATATATTGTATATTTTATCCCTCTCTCTATATATATCTCATATATATTATATTAATTTAATATAATATATAAATAAAAATAATGATAATAATGATGAGAAATAGAACGATTACACTATATTAAATATCCAAACATTACGATCTATTATTTTAATAATGAGATGACAAGGTGATAATAATAATAATTTAACAGTTAGTAACAAATAAAAAGTTAAAATATATTACTGTTATTGTATATACTGGAAGCAATGAAAAATATTACATGTTATCAAATCTGGTGAGCTCTGGGTTGAATAAACAGAACAGGTTAATATAAATAAGATAATAATAAAATATTGAATAATTTTTACTGTATTGTAGAGCAGAGATTTGATATATTATTTTCTTTTTTAAGTGGAAAAAATATCTCTTATTTAGATGAATATTCTGTGAATGATATTTGCTGAAACTTCTGCTTTGCAACACAGCAATACATTACTTTTTAAATAAAATATATTTTTAAATAGAAAACTTTTTTTAAATTGCTATAATATGACTTTTGCTGTACTTTAAGAGTTGAAATTACTGTGGTATACCAAATATGTCAATTAGTGCCAGAGCTAATCAACATACGCCTAATTCCTGGTGCAGAAGACACAGAGAGCACACAAGCTCCATGGTGCTGTCTAATTATCCTGTTTATTTTCCTCTCATCCTCAGAAAAGGAGTAGAGCCAGCTCACTTTTACTGTTCCAGGAACGTGTTTCCAGGCTTGTCTCTAGAGCTTCAGTAACAGCAGGAGCGAGGCCTGTCCTCTCATCTGACCGTAAGAGTCCTGCTCTGCACACGAACTCCCAGCGCTCAGCATAGCCAAGCCGTAGAAACCCAGCGCAAGTGTAAATGGCGCGATCCACGCAGGCTGGGATCACTTTTGCTATTGAACGTGTTTTAGAGGCTCACTGGGTCTGTGTGGATGGTTTCAACAGGTTCTGCTCTCCTTGTTCAGTAGAAGTAAACTCTCTCTCGAACACACTGAAGGCCTGTCACTTCACTTAAAACTGTTTTGGTATGTTCCTCTGTCAAACAAATCAACTAAATATGACTGACCAATCTATTTTTAGAAAGTCAACAAGAGGACTGTATTAATTCTTGTGAAGAAACCATATTAAATACAAGTATATAACTAAACAAAAGCCACTTCACACATGGAGCTGCAGAAGGTCCCTGTTATAGATGTGTAATCTATTCTTATTTTTGGATCTCCGCCAGTATTCTATTTCTAATTCTATTTACTTTAATCATAATTTGTTTGAGAAGCTCATATCATGAGGAATCTATCACTACAGTAAATAGCAGAAAAACTAAATATAAGGGCTCACAGAGGCGATAGAAAATGGTCATTAGAAACTATATAACTGTTAAAATGTTATTAAAAAGTATAAACAAAGGAAGAAAAAAAATATGAGGGGAGATAATAATTTATACTTCAGCATGCTTAACTTCAAATATTATATATGTGACCCTGGAGCACAAAACCAGTCTTAAGTCACTGGGGTATATTTTTAGCAATAGCCAAAAAAACTTTGTATGGGTTAAAATTATTGATTTTTCTTCTATGCCAAAAATCATTAGGATATTAAGTAAAGATCATGTTCCATGAAGATATTTTGTAAATTTCCTACCGTAAATATATCAAAACTTAATTTTTGATTAGTAATATGCATTGCTAAGAATTCATCTGGACAAATTCAAAGGCGATTTTCTCAGTATTTAGATTTTTTTGCACCCTCAGATTACAGATCTTCAAATAGTTGTATCTCAGCCAAAGATCGTCCAATCCTAATAGACCATACATCAATGGAAAGTGTATTTATTCAGCTTTCAGATGATTTATAAATCAATTTACACTCAAAAAACGGTGACATATAAAATAAAAGATTAGTATCTGTTAATAATATCAGTTAAAATATGTTTAAATAGTGTGGGTTAATGGAATATATATTGAAATGTAAAATATATTTTAACTTTCAAATACCAATGTTACAAAATGTACTTCAAGAATAAAGGAAACATGTTTATAACCATATTATGCATTTTTTTTAAACTTTTGTAAAACTAAAATACAATAAAAAAATGGCCAAAATATATGAGAAAATATGATCACTAAAAATCTTAATTATAGTAACAAAAAAAAAAGATTAAATATATAGATTTTTTACAAAGTGGAGTTTAGTTATTATTTTTAGTTACTACGTTCCTGTAATAAGTAATAATATTTATATAATATTAATATTCTTAAATGTAAATATATTAGGGCTAGGCAAGTTAACGTGTTATCACGTTAACACATTAATCAATTAACTCTGACAATTACTTTATCACGCATTAACAGTTTTTATTAAAAGATGTTAAACTTTTCATAAATTGATGTGAAAATGTATACAGTTCATGATTTGAATTAATTATACATGCTTTTTGATTCATAAAATTTAATTTAATTATTTAAAAAAGTCTAGAAAAATTCTAACGAATTTAGGAAAAAATTAAAACTGATTTCGTAGGGCCCTACATATATGTATATATGTATGTTTTTGCCATATGGGGAGAGGAGGGGTGAACGAGACAATCTCAAAATCTCCAAGAAAGTATAGAGATGGAGATTCAAAAGTCTAGGGAGCATTACAGGCCTAATATTTGGTTGTACTATAGTATTTTTTGCTGGTTAGAGTATCACATATTTATCTTAGCTAAAGTCAAGCTCTGCTGAAATCATCTGAGGATGAATGGCATTAAGCTGCTGCCTATGTAGACTGTTCCAAAACGCTCACTTATGAGGTTCATTTAGATTTAGTGAGCTGTTTAGACAGCGAGGAAGAACCAAAATGAGAGCGTATTTGATTTAGAAACAGAAAGGAAGGCTCTGAATGAAAGAAGATAAATAGAAAGAACACTAGTGAAGATGAGAGATGGAAACATAAAAGAAATGATTCTTCCTCTGACACAGAGACAAGCAGATAAATGACGCCCTACAGTTTCATTTGTCTTGTTTGTGTGCGTGCGGACAGTGAAGCGTTTGCTATTCTTTCCCTCCCATCCTCAGGCTGGATTATGACCGTGTCAGCTGAACCTTGGTGGCTGGCCAGCACAAAGGGAGTGCTGCTAACTACACACCCTGACAAACATCTAGTCTGTGACACCCTAGACAAAAACTGGGTGGGAGGAAAGAGGAGAGAGGAGAGAGCTTGACGAAACAGGGCCCAGGGCCAGTGAGACAGAGGTTCAGTTCACCTGATGGATCCTCACTGTTAAATCAGCTCACAGAATTACTGGGCAAAACAAATGAGGGTGTCATACACATGTTCCTTGCAATCAAAGCCAGGTAGATGACACACAATGGTGCTCGAGATCCTTTTGTAAAACTTTAAAAACTATTTATAACTTGGCACACCACCTTAAAAACACAAAATTCATGGTGTAAGACTGTAAAATGATGTCCACCTGAACCAAAATTATGCCTAGCTTAGACCAACTGTTTTCCCTGGGGATTGTGTCGAATATTATAAACTTATAAAAATAATTTGACTTTTTTGCTTTAACTTAGTCTCATCCTAAATGTTAAATATTAAAAATAATAAACTCCACCTTTCATTAAAAATAAATTATATATAAAGTAGTTAGTGTTGTCACGGTACCAAAATTTCAGTATTCGGTACCGATACCAGTGAAAATCCACGGTTCTCGGTACCAATTTCGGTACCAAAGCAAAACACAAAAATATGCTAATTAAAAAAATAACTTATTATCACTAAAAATAAAACCAATGCCATTCTTTATACTTCTTTACAATTGTGTTTAAAGTTCTTCTACAAGTAATATAATTATGAAAAACAGTAAACTAGTTTCACCCAAATTTAATTTGTCTTTTAATTTATGAAATTTAAACACATTTTATTTTTTGGTAAATAAAGGGGATTTGCTATTAAAATTAAAACATGGAAGAAATATTGTGTGATTAATTTTTAATTAACAGTAGTAGCAGTATCACATACATTTTACAAAATAATAGTAATATTTCTAGCACAATGCCTTTATGTAAAAAATGAATTTGTAATGAATGCATATTTGTCATTTATCTGAACTTAAGACTGGTGGTGATGCTTAAGATATTTTTGTTCATTGAGGGTTTCTGTAAAAAAAAAAAAAGTAATAGATCATAATAATTATTATTAAAAGATAATAATACTACTAATTCTACTACCATACTAACAATATACAATGCACTATGGATTGATGAGCTGCTGGTTCATGAATATTAATCACGTTGTCTGCGTTCGGTCGAATTGATTTGCTGAAATCAAAACAGGGACATTAATAGATGAGCACCAGCCAATGATGAGCTCCGCCCACTACCGGAGAAACCGTCATATCTTCTGCTTGTTCGAAAAATATGAATAATTCTAAATGAACTCCATTATTTTGACAGGAGAAGACAACAAAGAATATAGTTTACATGTAGCATGTCGATTCAGCGTGGTAAGACTCTCGCTCTCTCTCTCTTTGCATGTGTGAGAAACAGAGCTATCAGCAAAGCGACGGCGAGTCGTGCTCCTTCACACAGAGTTTACAGTTCGGCAAATACCATAGACAGTAAAAGAGGCAAATACAGGTGTACTGTGCGTCCACTGAGATGAATTGAAAAGTACAGATCGCTTGATGGAGAGAGAACTCTGAAGCGCTCAGTCAGTGTTCAGCGAGTGAAAATATATCTGCGCCAATCTTATAATAGCCTCGAACACACACACACTGGCGAGTAAAATCTAAGAATTTATTAGCCAATGGCTAACAATAGACATAATTTAGTCGCCCTGAGTAAAATTTATTCACATGCGAGTGATTTACTCGCAATGTAGAGGCTGTTTTGACGGTTTTCCATGAATACCTTTAAATTGACACTGGTTTTACTCAAATGAAACGGTAAAATGCTTGTGAAGTGACTCCGAACAGTTCTGGTGATGTTGTATGTCCTCATTACTGCAAGCGTCATGCGCTTCAGTCTATGTAGTAAACAAACCATTCATTCATTCACACAGAGACGCGCAGAACATGCAGGATGCAGATTTCAACCAACTTTTGCGGCTTAACATTTACAAATACTGGTCCATATGGAGATTTGATTTGATTAATTTATGCTAACTTTGACAAATTCCGTGACTGTCCATATTAAAATGTAAGTTTCATTTTCATGTCTGGATTTTGAGATTCCATCCGCGTTTTCTGCTTCGCGGAAATCATAGCGCTGTATGCATCCAGAACCGGGTTTGAACGGGTCCTCGGTACCACCGGTACTTACAGAAACCTGGTACCGTGACATTTTCATTTTTTTAGTACCGACTTGGTACCGAAGTACCGGGTCTTTTGACAACACTAAAAGTAGTGCTGTCAAACGATTAATCGTTTACATATGTATACATAATATATGCATAGGCTCAGTGGTAGAGCATTGCGTTACAAGTGCAAAAGGTTGTGGGTTCAATTCCCAGGGAACACACATACGGGTTAAAAAAAAAATAATAATCTAGCCTGATTGCACTGTAAGGCGCTTTGGATAAAAGCATCTGCTAAATGCATGAACGTAAATGTAAATATGTGTGTGTACTGTGTATATTTGCTATAAATACACACAAATGCACACACACGCACATATATATAGTGTACACACAGATATATACATAAATGTGTTTATATATTAAATGTTTATATCTAATATAAATTATATTAATATAAATATATACATTTAAATACATGTAAATATATATTTGTAATGTGTGAGTATTTATATATACATAACAAATATACACAGTTCACACACATATATTATGTAAACCAAAACGTTTAATTATGGATGCAATTGATTTTTATTAATAGTTTGCCAGCACTAATATAAAACAATAATTATAATCTATTAATCTAAAATTAATAATTTAAATCTTTAAAAAAATATTTAAAAAAAAACTTTAACAATTTAATTTCTCAACCTGTCTACACTCCATTTTCGAGTAAAAAAAAAACACACACACACACACACACACACACACACACACACACACACACACACACACATATATATTATTATATTATATATTATTATCTATATATATATTATTATCTATAATTAAAATTTATTTCTACTAAATTATATGTGATTATAGAATTTTTGTAAATTTATTTTTTAAATAAATTATTAAATTTGATTTCCATAATTTATTTTAAAAACAATCAAATTAAAATACAAGAAAGGAAAGTGTAGGCAGGATAGATTTGTAATTTCTGTTGCATTATTTAATAACATCAGTCTGAGGCAGGACTATCTGACTATCCAAACAATGAAAGGGAGGAAATTGTAACTATTTTCCCAGTTTCAGGGTAAGTCAAATCTGAATAAAAAAAATAATCTATATTGTCGAACACTGGAGGATGTTGTCACTCTGTAAAATCCCTTCATCTCTTCCTCCATTCATACAGCCCTGTCCATCCCTGAGTCCCTTACCTCGTTTCCAAGCAAAGCAGACACACATGCTTCAGAGGCATCGCAAATGGCGGTGAGGTCGTGACCCCCCTCCAGCGCCAGCACCAGCCGGCCGCCGGCCAGCCCCATCAGTTGCTTGGTCAGGTAGCCAAAACCTGCCAAAGGGGGAGACAGGAAATACAAGAGGGGGTTATAGAGCGCGCTCAGAAACCGGTGGCTGGCCTTTGATCAAAGGAACCAGAGTATTACATCACATTCTCTCTGTTAAAAAGACAGCACTCTGGATTTACTGGGCCTAAACGTATAATATGAGGCAGGTTTAATTTTAATAAATGTGGCTTAGTATTTTGGCTGCAGGCATCTTTTGATCTTTGTTTGAATATATGCATCCGACTATACCTCCTTTCCCCAGAGATTCACATTCAAGGCCGTCCTAGATGATTTTATTTTGTTTTAATTCTTCACTGGCACGAATGAGACGTTCTTCAACATGTAAGAGAAGGAACAGTCCAGCTCAGCTCAACCCCTGAGAACCTGATACAACACTAACTGCAACAGAACTGCAGCTCCTCTGAAAAGTTGTGCACATAAAGTGCTTGTGCACATCTCTCTTAAAGGGACAGTACTCCATCATCATTTTTGCATCCTGGTGTCATTTTAAACTTTTAGTTTGTATGGATGCACAAAAGGAGAAATTTAGAGAATGTTTCTGCAACTTTTTTCCACACAAGAACATTTAATGTTGACCACATCTACTCTAAAAAGCATCATAAAAATGCACTTTATTTAAATTATCTTTGTGGTCATAAAACAATAAATATACATGTATAAATTACTTTTTTTTTTAAGAATCATTCATATACTTATTATAGTTTTGGTTAATGTTTTGAATAAGGTTAGATTTATTTATTATCATCAACTTTTTTTAATATATCTATTATATACCGTATTTTCCGGACTATAAGTCGCACTTTTTTTCATAGTTTGGCTGGTCCTGCGACTTACAGTCAGGTGCGACTTATTTATAAAAATTAATTTGACATGAACCAAGAGAAATGAACCAAGAGAAAATATTACCATCTACAGCTGCGAGAGGGCGCTCTATGCTGCTCAGTGTTCCTGTAGTCTACACTGAAAACATAGAGCGCCCTCTCGCGGCTGTAGACGGTAATGTTTTCTCTTGGTTCTTGGTTCTAAATAAATGCGACTTATAGTCCAGTGCGACTTATGTATGTTTTTTCCCCTCATCATGACGTATTTTTGGACTGATGCGACTTATACTCCTGTGCGACTTATAGTCCGAAAAATACGAGAGATATATATATATATATATATTAGTCTTAGTTACTTTAGTACTACAAGTTAAAATAAATAAAAATGAAAAACCTTGCCTTGACAATTGGCTGAAATACACTTTAGTTTTAAATATTATATTTCAGTATATGATTATTTTATTTCCAGAAAATACATATTTTTTTCTTTTAAGGTTTAAGTTTTGGTTAACTATAAAAACTCTATCTTAAGGCCTCATATTCAGCGAATAACAAATGTAGGACCCACTTTATATTAAGTGGCCTTAACTAGTATGTACTTACATTTGAATTAATAATTTAGCACAATGTACTTATTGTGTACATACATGTTTTTACATTGTACTTATATTTAAAAAAAAAACTACATATGATCACATCTGTATTTAATTTCTGTAATTACATTTATAATTACACTGTTGACCCATACTTTACACCATAACCAACCCTTAAACTTACCCATACCTCCAACCCTCTCCCTAACCGTACCCCTATCCCACCTCAATAGCAGCAAAAGTGTTTTACAATACAATATGAACACAATAAGTACATTGTACTTATTTTTTTATGTAAGTACATAGTAGTTAAGGCCACCTAATATAAAGTGGGACCCAAATGCATTTCATTTAGTTTCTTACACATAGCTGTCATATGACTTCAGAAATATGGCATACAAAAAAACGCAGCCTATTTTTATGATTTGTTTTGTTCTTTTAAGAGATCACATGACATTTGGTCACTATGAACGGTCATATTAAACAAGACAAAAACAGAACAAGAAGTTTGGAACGAAATGAAAGTGACTAAATAACATCAGAATTATTTAATGGCTGACTTGTTCCTTTAAGGTAAGCAAATAAATGAAAAACAAATGCCGTCACAGATCATCGAGCCATTCTTAGATCAGCTGAAGACTGAATCTGATTTAAAGTTACTTTTAGATGCAAGAATGGTGCAAATTCAGACCGGACAACGAGTCTGGGCAAATGTTTTGAAAGAACTGTGTTTCTACTTTGCGTTTCCAGCACTGACATATGGACAGCTTTCACCAGGAGATGTAATCTATAAGAGCCGGCCTTATGATCCCTCAAACAGGATAAGAGATGCCTTTTGGACCCCAACAACAAATGCTGTACAATCATTAAATGTTTGATTTAGAAACAGGCCCGGAATGCCATCTTGATATTACACACACATGGGAACAAAGAAGGAAAAACAGCAGGGATCTGGAAGTATGAGAAAGGATGACTGGTACAATCCCTCCCTTCTGGGATTAGACTTTGCACACAAGAGTGTGGTCTCTTGTTTTTGTGGTATTAGCACATGATAAATTTGACTGAAATGAAAGCTTTTCGACATGAGAAACGAGTGAGAGAGAGAGGAGTGGGACAAAGGCTGACTTCCACGTCAGTGACTCATCTATTTGCTCCCAACCGCTTCATCCCACGAGAATCTTCCTAAGTACAGGGGAACGCAGAGCACTTACATTTGGCCGTGAGCTTGTATCCTCCCAGAGGTGGTGGATGCCCCTCCACAGCGTCGAAGCCTGAAGAAACCAGCACCACGTCTGGAGCGAACTCGTTCGCAATTGGCATTACCACCGTCCTTCAAAAACACAAAAACAAGAGCATGTGAGTTCGTGAAAGAATAGTTCAGCCAAAAACGAAAGTTCTGTCAATATTTATTCACGATCAGTTTTTCCGATCCTTTATTATTTACTTGGGTGGAGATATTTATAAGTAGTTTTTCCAACTATGGGCACTTTTGTCCCTCTGGACGTGGAAAATAAAACCTCTTAAAACTAACCTTTCACATTTTCGCTAGTTTATTTTTTCTAATAAAAATGAAAATGAAAAATGACAATTCCCATCACATTGTCCACAATAAGACATTTGAGGCATTGTGTTTAACAGAATTCTGTGATGGGAATTACATTTTAAACAAATCTTTTCTATACTGAAAAAAATAAGAAGTTGCAAGTAAATGTCATAAATAATCTAAGAAATGGCAAGAAACATTGAATTAAACATGCTGTTTTAAAGTAGAAAAACTGAAATTGTATTTCCTTGTAAAACAGATTCCAAGAATCATTGCTTTATTTACAGCAACAAAAAATCAGCTCGACTTTGGAAAAAGTCTTCTGTTTACACGCAACATTTACCAAATAGTTCTTTATTTTCTTCGCGTCTCATTTTCATGTGCGAAAATTGACAAAAATCTTTTTCAAGCATAATATGGTTTTAACACATCGACTCTTTCTTTAGATTATCATAGTTGGAAAACACATTTTTATTACAGATTTTAATGGTTTAAGATGGAAAGTCTAGGTCTTAAGAATGGTATGGTTTAAAGTTTACAAGACTAAGAGCCAGATTTACTAAATGGGGCAAATTAGCGTTAGAGCGCAATTTTGTAAAAGCGACGATGGGAGAGGAAAATTATGCAGGTGATTTTCTGACAAAGTGCAAAATCTCATTCCATAAAGACCAGCGCAATCTACCAAGAGCAGCGCAAATTATCGCCTGCACAAATACCAGTGAACTGACGAGTGCAAAACTTTGAGAGAGATTAATTTAAATACTCTCCTCTAATAAATTTACTGATCAAAAGGGAAACTCCTACAAATCCATATTCAATAAGGTAAGTCGCAAAATAACAGACCATGGCTTTTTGGTGCTAATTTCCACACTGAGTATCTTTAGCAAATCCTAACAGGTTTTTTTTTTGCCAAATGAGGGTTATCGCTGGTGCAAGCTGATAGTAAAATTGCCCCCAAATTTTAAAATACAACATTCATATAAGAAAATGAAAGTGCTGAGATCTGCTATTCTTGTATTAAAAGTTAACAGAAAACTGAATGTTCTTGCTCTTTTTCCCATTCAATAAAAAATATAAAAGACATTTCAAGCAAGATTATCAATGACTGGTGACTTGATGTTCAATTAAAGCTATTCCATGACTTCTAAAATAGTGTAGAAATCATATAGACTACATTTATGATGTCTTTATGGCGTTTTCATAGGTCCCGGCAGGACCTGGTCACTATTCAGTAACTATCAAAGTATCAAAGAGAGCAGTGTAAACATTCTGCAAACAGTCTTCTGCCGTGTTTCCACCGCAGGAATTTTACCCAGGAACTAGGGACTTTGGTCTGGTACTTGGTGTGTTTCCACCGCAGGAATCAGGAACTAAATAAAGTTCCGGGTAACAAAATGCCCCTCAGAAAGTCCCTGCTGGCGAAATGGTACTTTTTCAAAGTTCCGGAACTTTCGGGGGCGGGACTTGGGCGCTAAACATCCTGATTGGTTGAGTTCACGCAGCATTGGTTGAGTTCAACAACCATTTATTTGGATCATTTTCAAAATATTACTGTTATTGTGTCATGAAATGTCATTTTAAAAGTATTTCAGGCGAGAATGTAGTTGTTTAAAACTCAAATCTGTGGTTTATTTATAAAGACAGCGCCTATTTAAAAATGTATTTCGCCGATCTCGGAGACGTGAGCTCCACACGATCAGCGGGAGCTCAGTGATCATCTATCCGCAGAGAGCAGCCTCACCTCGGCTAGACCTTCTGATATGTGCCGCTGGCTCTGATGTCTCTTTAGTGGTTATACATAAAATATTCATTTTGGGTAAGTCTAACAGGTTATCTTTGGTCTGTATTCAATTAATCTATATGTTAAAATGTAAATAAAAGGCAAATTTATATAATATTTCATTTCATTGTAATGGCTGTATATAGACACATATCCCTGAACTAAGTAAGTACATTTCTGCAGCTGTTATTATGTTTAAATGAAAATGAAAGGAGGCAGTGGTATTTGATATCCTGTTTCATTTTATTGTAAATATACAGAGAGGAAAATTGCAGTAGCCATGGTCAGCTGACTGATGTTAAGTACGCTGCTGTTTGCAGAATTACCGGATGTGTCTCGTCTCGTACATCACACTCCCGAGTCGAATGCACAAAGTCTGAACTACCGAGGATGCACGTCCAATATCAGTGAACTTTGTATTGTGAAACGCGCGCAGACCTACATCACCAGACTATTTGCCTAATCTTTCCGGTAGTTTACTGTTACAATCGGAGACCCAACGGAAACACAGGAGACAAGAGATCTAATTGCAGTGTGGGTTTTAATGGGTAATCCAAATCAACATCCAACAAACTGGGGTCAAAACCATAAATCCATCCAAAAATAAACAAACAGGGAAGGAACAGGAAAGAGAACAGGAAATCCGGAAGACGAGGACACTCGGAAGACGAGGAAACTGGGTGATGGAATGAAAGGACTTTATGAAGACAAACAGAAAAGACCGGTTAATATAGGCAGGGTAATGACTATCAAGTGAAGACACCTGAGTGCAATTAACAGGAGTGCAATTACTGTGATTAAGGGACAAGGCTTTGTGGGAATTGTAGTGCCTACGGTGAGGTGCCTATGGGGAAGTGAGACCACTAGTGGAGACTCAGGGAAACAGAGACCAGACAGCGTGACATTTACACCGCGGTGGAAACGCAGAAAGCAACAGGTCTGGGGGGAAAAAAGTTCCTGGGGAAAAAAGTTCCTGGTACAAATGTTCCGGGTAATTTCGGTGGGAACGCGGCATTCTTTTGTGTTTCACAAGGCATTAGGCTTTGGAATGACATAAGGCTGTGGAAATGATGTCAATTTTAGTTTTTGTGTGAACAATCCCTTAAAACATTCATGGCAAACAACCCAAAGATGATGAAGCAGTGCTTTTGTGTGTTAAATATAGTCCAAACTCCCCCAAAACATCGGTTGCCATCATGGGAAGAGCAGAGACATTTAAATTCCAGGAAGCAAAAGTAGATTCAGCATGATTCATGGACCATTCTGTGGTGAAATTGCGATTCCTAAACCAAGATTGCCTGTTGCACAGACAGCCGTTGGACTCGCCGGCCTGGAGCTCAGAGGTTGTATGACAACATGACTGGGGTGTGTGCATGGCGTGAAAACAATCCCAGCCGTTCTGTCTGTAAGACACACACATCTATGCATATGCACATCCACACACCCTCCGATTCAGTTTGTCTTGGCAATGGGGATCAGACTTTTTAAGGGTCATCAAAGCTCATGTCGGAAGAAGACGACACGCACATTGATTAGGCGAAGGATATTCTGACTTTGAGTTTATGACTGCAGCCAGACCCTGCATTCCTTCTGGGCTCACAGCTGTGAGGCTATATTAAGATGGCAGATTTCTCTTTCTGAACTGCAGCTGGAGAAATTGGATATATAACTGGACTTGGTTGGGCGGGTGGCTTGGCGTTCTTTGCTCCAGTGTAGGTGTAGCTGACGTTACAGGCTTGATTTGTGTAAGGTTCCATTTCAATGGTCTGTTAATAAAGATTCCCTGCAGCAAGTTTACGGTAAAAATATACATGTACACAGCGGGTAAAATAAGTATTGAACACGTCACCATTCATCTCAGTGAATATATTTCTAAAGGTGCTGTTGACATGAAATTTTCACCACATGTCGGTAACAAGCCAAGTAATCCATACGTACAAAGAAAACAAAACAAATACGTCAGAAATTAAGTTCTATGAAATAAATTGTAATGACACGGGGAAAAGTATTGAACACGCTTACTGAAATTGATTTATTACTTTGTACAAAAGCCTTTGTTGTTAATAACAGCTTCAAGATGCCTCCTGTATGGAGAAACTAGTCGTATGCATTGGTCAGGAGTGATTTTGGCCCATTCTTCCACTCAAACTACAAATAAACGTACTTAAAATGCTGGTTTTACAACACTCAAATATTCCGAATGCTAAACATTTTCTAGGCTGTTTTATGAAAAATAAGAAACAAAATAAAGCTTTTGAATGGAACTGTATCTTTTTTCGTTTATAATTCCGTTGACATGACACAGCTTACCCTTATTAGACATGATGGTGATGACGGCTCATGCATGCTCCTCGCAGGGAGGTTTCTTTCGCACACAGCTATTTGCATTGCATTAACTGTGGTGGACAGTTGCACACTATACTTCAGCTCTGGTTGGATGTGGTTGGAATTTCACTGGCCTCTGGAACATGGCAGTTGTCCTCTTGCCACAGGCGGTCAAACGGCCCAGCTCCTAAGATGGCCAAGGTCCACATCTGTGCTTTATATTTTCCATCCTAAAGTACCTAACCTCACCCCAATTCCTCCATGTGCCCCACACCGAGCCCAGCTGACTGCACTGCCTGACTTACCGGAGGTCTAGCGGCTTCAGAGAGGATGACAGCAGGCTTTGAGAGTCAAACAGAGTTTGCGTCACAGAAAAGCGTGTTTTCGGTGCTGTCTGGGTAAGCGCAGTGGTGTCTGTGTGGGCAGCTGGTGTAAACAAACTCGCTTGATACTATTTTGATGGTCAACAGTGACTCGTGCTAGTACATGTTGAGGACTTTAAATCAGTGCTTGAAAATAAACTTGCAAGATCAAAAAAAGAAAAAGAAAGGTGTTATGTTAGGCATGCAAGGATACTAAAATCTGATAAATCAGGCCAAATGTAATAATTATTTTAACGTTTTGCCCAAACTGTCACTAATAAAATTTTACTATTTTGTATAAATAAACTGAAAACAAAATCTAAAATCAACCAATTTAAATCCTACAAATGACATTATACCATAATATACATATAATAATGTACAGTATAAAAAAGGTATTCGTTTTGAAGTTGGCTAAAGTTTACATTTAACAACACTATTTAAGTATTAGAACAAAACAAATAAATAAAATCAATATGGACTGTACATGAGGATTAAATGATGTCAAGCTGAAGTAAAATATGTAAGCAACAAAAAAAGAAAAATTATATATATATATATATATATTAGTGCTGTCAAAATTATTAATCAGGATTGAAATATTTTCAAAATATATGCTCTATGTGTGAATTTATATATACAAGATAAATGTACGCAGCACACACACACACACACACACACACACACATATATATATATATATATATATATATATATATGGATGTGATTAAGATTAATCATTTGACACACACACACACACACACACACATATATATATATATATATATATATATATATATATATAGATGGATAGATGGATAGATGGATAGATATTCCCCTATTTTCCAACAACAAAGCAAAAGATGCATTTCTGACTTGATTTCAATATTAAATTGTTCATATATCTGACCGAAACTGAACATAGCACCTGTGCTATGGTATTGAATATACACATCAACAAAACAAAAAAAACCTAAAAAATGTAAATATCTTTCTTTGTGTTCTGCAAAACACAGTCAGTCAGGTTTTGGAACAACATGAGGTTTAATAAATGAATGATTTTTAATTTTTGGCTGAACTGATCTCTTCAGGGTCAAGATCTCAGGCTAGAATGCCTATTAATGAGACCTTTATACACTAACACAGCAAGGGAAAAAGGCTGAGGTTTGCTCAACAGTCACACTTTCCATCACAGGTGGCACCTCACATCGAGGCCCTCCCCACCTGCCAGAAACAGCAGCAGGACGCCCACATAAAGTCTTCCTTGCTCTAGTTTTTTTACACACAGGCCACAGGCACTCTGAGGGCAGCCGCAGACTCACAGAGGGGTCCTCGGTATGACAGCAGCGGTTCGGGCGAGTGGCCAGAACCTCCTGTCTTTCCTTTTGATGTTTGGAGACGAGCGAGTTTTAGGCGCCCGCCAAAACTGCTTGCATCATCACATTCCCCCCGCCACAAAAAAAACGTGCCTCTTCTCTGGAAAACCACACGATCAATTATCAAGCCTGTGTGGAAAAGTCTTCTTTAAAGCCCGTGCTCTCATGAATCAGACAGCGTCAATGCGGGGATGAAAAAGAGCTTTACTAATTAGGCCATGGATGCTGAGATTTAAGACCCACGTAACTGCGTCCTGCTCGAAGTAGGAGCCATCCAAACTCCTGTCTCTGCTGACTGTCAACTTATTTGGGCTCTTTATAGCTGCTTCTGCTGACGGATATGATCATTCCTGCATTTCAATCCAACTGCCTCAAAAAAAAAAAAAGAAGCGGGATTAATCACAGGCTAGACCACACAGACACAAAAAGCACACAAATCAAATCACACCATGCCACTATGAAGACCCACAGCGTCGGTGAACGAGCAGCAGGCCCCTCTTTCTTAAAGCACACTCAGCTCTGCAGGTCTTATGTGATGTTTTCCCTCCAGGAGCTCCCGTGCGAATCTTACCAAGACCAAGGGATCATTTCTCACGAGAAGATAGGGCCTTTGTCAAATCCCTTTGACCTTTGAAGTGTTTGCTCCAGACTGGGACTCTCACACGCACACAGATACAAGTTTCTAGATTCCTGCTATTCTGACGTCTTCACGTCACCTCTCTTGTCTGACACTACAATTAACTAGTGCTACTGCTAACTACTGCTCAGGGTTCCCACACCTGCTGACCCGTGACTTGCCATGATGTTTTCCATAAATTTTATCTTATTATTTAATTACTGGATTGACATTTGAAGTGAATATTAGGACAGATTGTTATTTTCAGTTCATGTCTCATAACCAATAAATAATGGAAGCCCATTTCCACCCATAAAAAAAGGTAATTACAACTGTTTATCTCACAAGTCTGAATTATTATTTTTTCTTGCAATTGCAATTTTGTATCTTGCAATTCTGACTTTTTTTCCTCACAATTACTCACTTTTCTCGTAATTTCAAGCTCACAATTCAGACTTTATAACTCACAACTGCTTATGATAATATCAGTGTTGTTAGATACAAACTAGTTAATTGCAAGTTTAT
This sequence comes from Carassius carassius, assembly GCF_963082965.1. NCBI lineage: Eukaryota > Metazoa > Chordata > Actinopteri > Cypriniformes > Cyprinidae > Carassius > Carassius carassius. Next base: position 27,200,734 of record NC_081773.1, read on the forward strand.
ACGTTGCAATTCTGAATTACCCTTTTTACACATTTACCTTAAAAAAAGAAAGAAAAAAAATCTCTTGATATACAATTTAAAGTTTTACATGCTAAGTTTTACACATGCTTTACATTTTAATATATATATATATATATATATATATATATATATATATATATATATATATGTATATATATATAACTGAACACAATAAATACATATAAGTACTGTCAAACAATTAATCTCATCCAAAATAAAAGTGTATGTACATAATGTGTACTGTGCATATTTATTATGTATATAAATACACACACATCCATGTTTATATTTTTGAATAATATGTAATAGTTGTATATTAAATATATTTATATATAATATAAATTATATAAATATATTCATGAAAACATGTCAATATTTTCAAAATATATACTGTATGAATGTGTATTCATATATACATAATAAATATACACAGCACACACACATTAAGTAAACAAAAACTTATTTTGGATGATTAATTGTGATTAATCATTTGACAGCACTTCTATATACACACACACACACACACACACACACACACACACACACACACACACACACCTATATATACCTATATATATATATATACAGTACAGACCAAAAGTTTGGAAACATTATTTTTTATGTTTTTGAAAGAAGTTTCTTCTGCTCATCAAGCCTGCATTTATTTGATCAAAAATACAGAAAAAATGTAATATTGTGATATATTATTACAATTTAAAATAATTGTTTTTATGATTGTTTTATGATAATGATTCATTATCAAAATTGGAAACAGTTCTGCTGCTTAATATTTTTTCAGAACATGTGATACTTTTTTATGATACTTTGATGAATAAAAAGTAAAAAAAATAAGCTATGTTTTTAAAATGTAAATATTTTGTAATAACAATATACACTACTGGTCAGTAATTTGGGGTCAGTATTTCTTTTTCTTTCTTTTTTTTTATAAAATCAAAACTTTTATTCAGCAAGGATGTGTTAAATTGATAAAAAGTGATAGTAAAGAAAATATATTATTAGAATATATATTATTAGATTTTTTTTTTATTTTGAATAAATGCAGTTCTTTTTTAACCTTTTATTCATCAAATATATTAGACAGCAGAACTGTTTCCAACACTCATAATAAATCAGAATATTAGAATGAATTCTAAATGATCATGTGATAGACTGGATGTTACATGTGACACTGAAGGCTGGAGTAATGATGATGAAAATTCAGCTTTGCATCACAGGAATACATTTCTTTTAAGTATATTCAAATAGAAAACTATTATTTAAAGTTGTAATAATATTTCACAATATTACTGTTTTTTTCTGTATTTTTGATCAAATAAATGCAGGCTCGATGAGCAGAAGAAACTTCTTTCAAAAACATTAAAAATAGTAATGTTTCCAAACTTTTGGTCTGTACTGTATATACAGTCGTGGCCAAAAGTTTTGAGAATTACATAAATATTAGTTTTCAAAAAGTTTGCTGCTAAACTGCTTTTAGATCTTTGTTTCAGTTGTTTCTATGATGTACTGAAATATAATTACAGGCACTTCATACGTTTCAAAGGCTTTTATTGACAATTACATGACATTTATGCAAAGAGTCGGTATTTGCAGTGTTGGCCCTTCTTTTTCAGGACCTCTGCAATTCAACTGGGCATGCTCTCAATCAACTTCTGGGCCAAATCCTGACTGATAGCAACCCATTCTTTCATAATCACTTCTTGGAGTTTGTCAGAATTAGTGGGTTTTTGTTTGTCCACCCGCCTCTTGAGGATTGACCACAAGTTCTCAATGGGATTAAGATCTGGGGAGTTTCCAGGCCATGGACCCAAAATTTCAACATTCTGGTCCCCGAGCCACTTAGTTATCACTTTTGCCTTATGGCACGGTGCTCCATCGTGCTGGAAAATGCATTGTTCTTCACCAAACTGTTGTTGGATTGTTGGAAGAAGTTGCTGTTGGAGGGTGTTGTGGTACCATTCTTTATTCATGGCTGTGTTTTTGGGCAGAATTGTGAGCGAGCCCACTCCCTTGGATGAGAAGCAACCCCACACATGAATGGTGTCAGGATGCTTTACTGTTGGCATGACACAGGACTGATGGTAGCGCTCACCTTTTCTTCTCCGGACAAGCCTTTTTCCAGATGCCCCAAACAATCGGAAAGGGGCTTCATCGGAGAATATGACTTTGCCCCAGTCCTCAGCAGTCCATTCACTATAATTTCTGCAGAAGATCAATCTGTCCCTGATGTTTTTTTTGGAGAGAAGTGGCTTCTTTGCTGCCCTTCTTGACACCAGGCCATCTTCCAAAAGTCTTGGCCTCACTGTGCGTGCAGATGCGCTCACACCTGCCTGCTGCCATTCCTGAGCAAGTTCTGCACTGGTGGCACTCCGATCCCGCAGCTGAATCCTCTTTAGGAGACCATCCTGGCCCTTGCTGGACTTTCTTGGATGCCCTGAAGCCTTCTTTACAAGAATTGAACCTCTTTCCTTGAAGGTCTTGATGATCCTATAAATTGTTGATTTAGGTTTAATCTTAGTAGCCACAATATCCTTGCCTGTGAAACCATTTTTATGCAACGCAATGATGGCTGCACGCGTTTCTTTGCAGGTCACCATGGTTAACAATGGAAAAACAAGGATTTCAAGCATCACCCTCCTTTTAACATGTCAAGTCTGCCATTCTAACCCAATCAGCCTGACATAATGATCTCCAGCCTTGTGCTCGTCAACATTCTCACCTGAGTTAACAAGACGATTACTGAAATGATCTCAGCAGGTCCTTTAATGACAGCAATGAAATGCAGTGGAAAGGTTTTTTTGAGATTAAGTTAATTTTCATGGCAAAGAAGGACTATGCAATTCATCTGATCACTCTTCATAACATTCTGGAATATATGCAAATTGCTATTATAAAAACTTAAGCAGCAACTTTTCCAATTTCCAATATTTATGTAATTCTCAAAACTTTTGGCCATGACTGTATATATATATATATGTATATATATACACCAAACATCCCTCCCTAAAGGCTTGCTGAATATGATTAGAAGAGACTAATTCTGTGAAAACCAGATAAATATACATTATGACTTTTAACAATAAAGATGATGAAAAACACCACTAATATTTCCATATTTTTCCATGACCGATGAAAGCCTGTCCATAAAGACAGCGAGTGGAGTCCTTCACTAACACTAAGCATGCATCATACGCTGCTCCTCTCATCAGTCATGAGCACACTCTGCACAGAGAGGGCCACTGGGAAATGTTCGTGGCCTCACACGCTGCACCTGAACACAGTATCACGTTCCCCCAGAACTCGCACGCAGGGGCCCCTTCAGATCCAGCGGACCATCCGCCTGACAGTCAGATCAGTAAATGACAACTCACAGAGAGGATCTCTGCAGACTGCGGTTTGGGCTCTACATTCAATAATGACATAATTGAAAGAACGCAAATATCTGGATTCTCTCACTATGACTGCAGCTGAAATTCAAGGGCATACAGGAGGACAAATACTCAGTTATGCTGTAACATAATTTTTTTTTTTCGTTGAAATTTGCAAGCATATATGACAAGTAATTCAAAACAGACATGACTAAAAATCGGCCAGGTAAATTTTTTCGCCAATTTGAGATTATCAACATTTGTTGCTAATCATGGCGCCTTGGATGATTCACAAAAATGTTGGTTTCTCCTTGTACCAATTTCAAAAATCTACCAACTATGTCAATGTATAATAGACCATTTCTATTCACACTGTAGTGAATCGAGTACATATTGTGTAAAAAGATGTTTGTTAATTTCAGCAAGTAATCTTGATGATGTTGTTTTTAACATACTATATACAGTAAATTATGGAAGTCGGATTTAAAAAGGAATAAAAAAAAGGTTCTTGCATTAAAAAAAAAGACATGACCTGAAATAGTTTGAAAGATTGATTCATATGAACTTGCAATTTGTGTGAGAGTAATCAAGAAATATTTGCAAAAGAAAGAAAGAAAGAAAGAAAGAAAGACTACAGACAAAATGAGTAAACAGAGACATGAAACAAAGGAAGGAGTGAAGGATGGAGGTAAGAACAAAAAAGAAAGGAAGAATAAAGGACAAACAAACAAGCAAAAGAAAGACAGACATAAACAAACGATCAAAGCTGGATTCATGTGAACTCCAAGACCATTCACAATTTGTCAAACTGTGGTTCGAACCGAAATTAAAGCAAGTGTGAAAACAGGCTCGGAGTCTCAGGAACATGAAGCTACAGAGCGTGAGAAGGTATTCATCATCCTCCTCCTCCTCTTCTCCCCAGTGGATGCCTCGCTGTGAGGTCAGTGGGAAGACAGTGGAGCTTGGCATGAGAGCACAGGACCCCGTGTCTGGGATATACAATGTTGCAAATGCTTTTTCTCTCTGTCTCTCACACAAACACTCTGAAAAGGTCTTCCTCTCATGGCACGAACAAGACAGACGGTGACCTCCATCTCTCTAGATGCTCATCTGCTCCACCCCAAACTCTGAAACCTTGTCCAAAAGCTTATTCAGGGAAACTTTCTGTCATGTTTGCCAGGGGGCACCCAGAAAACGGATCCACAGATGAGGAAGACTCAACCATGACGTGCAAGATGAGGCAAGGATTTATGACTGGTAATTAGTATTAGCCTGCGCAACTTTCCTTGCAATGGACTGAGACAAATTACATGGACTGGAACCACGAGGCTCTCGAAAACTGATCCCACCTAACGGCTCCACCAAATCCCAGAGCTGGAACATGCCAAGAGCGGTTTGGAGCAGAAGATCCTGCACTTGTAAAACCAAAAAATGGCCACTGAAGGGTTAACGCTAGACATGGCTATCCATCAGTCTCAAAGGCTTTTCCAATCGCTCCCCCGTCCAACGAAAAAAAAAAAAAACAAGCGAGAACGCCGAGAGTAAAGGCGGTGGGGAGGGGGGCACTTCAAAGCCTTGTCATCTGGCATTGCAAAGAGCTGGTTTGAATTAACTTCAATTCTCCTTTCTGTATCCAAGTTCACGGTGAGAGTGCCTGGGCTTCTGGTTTTCATTAGAGCCAATTTCTTATCTTTTTTCTTCCTCCTTTCTTCATCCTAGAGTTGATCCCCTGCAAATGCAACGTGGCACTGGCTGGGTCTAAATAAGAAGGTGCTGCCCGTAAGGCATGCATTGTCTCGAGAGGCCCACAAAACATCACTGAGGAGGAAACACAGCGAGCGGAGGGAGAGAATGAGGGAAAGAGAGAGAGAGAGAGGTGGAAAAAAATGAGGGTGAACATGAAAGAGGCATGCATTAAGAGGGAAAGTGATAAGTAGGAAGAAATAAAACATGACAGAAGCAAAGACACAGAAGGAACAAACAAAATGAAGACAAACAAATAAAGAACAAACAAGCATGCACTTTAAAGAAAGATATCGAAGGAGCAAATAAACAAAATAAAGACAACAAATCACACAAAAAGAACTAATGATAGAAAGAGAAAAATATGGAAGGAACAAAACAAAATCAAACAACAAAGCAAAAAATAAAAATAATCAAAAGAATGATACAGAACAAACAAATAAACCAAAATACAAAAAAGCAAAAGAACAATTAAAAAAGAGATATTGAAGAAACAATCAAACAAAAGACAGACAAAAACAAAGAACTAAAAGAACAAACAATCAAAACACAAAAATAATTAATAAACAAAAATACAAACAAAAGACAGAATATAAATAATCAAATAATAGATATAGAACAAATGAATAAACAAAATAAACAGACTAAGATAGACAGGACAATCAAACAAACCGAATAATGAAAGAAAGAACAGACAAAAATGAAAAACAGACACATAAGATAAAACGGGACGATAAGAAGAAAAAAAAGAAGACAAAAATATGGAAAATAAGAAGAAAGAAAGAAAGAAAGAAAGAAAGAAAGAAAGAAAGAAAGAAAGAAAGAAAGAAAGAAAGGCGTGAGCAGGAAGGCAGTAGACAGAAATATATGAAGTGTTGTGTTCTCCCTTCTTAGTCTCGAGGGATCATTAAATCAAACTCTGAGAAACGTCTGTGCAGAGTAACTGATGATAGAAAACATGAAAGAGAGAGAGAGAGAGAGAGAGAGAGAGAGAGAGAGAGAGAGAGAGAGAGAGAGAGAGAGAGAGAGAGAGAGAGAGAGAGAGAGAGAGAGAGAGAGCACATCCATTTATCTGGGTGGATCACTGGGGCACACAGGACCGCTACAGCACACAGATACTGTAACTCTGAGTCACTAACATGGAGTGTCCTTCGACTCAGAATGAATCATGAGCAGATTTGCATGTAATTTGATTAAAATAATAGCTCAGGTGCCTCTGTGACTCAAACAGTAGAGTAATAAATACACATATATCCTGAGCTACACAGCTCCTCTCATGTAGAAGGCAAACGCTGACACCAAGATGGTTTGGGTCATTCCACAACAGCAGCAGCATTTGCACTTGACATTAATAATTATTATAATAATAACAGCAATATAGATTGTTTTACAATTATTATTTTCAGTTTTACAATAATAATTATACATGACTGAATAAGCAACTTCTCAATAAAACTTACTTTTAGTCATTTAGCAGCTTTTCCCTAAAAAGTTCCAGTTGTAAAAATGAAATCAAACTAAATCAGTAAAGATTAACTAACAACTGCTTTTATGTAATATGTTTTGAACAACTGAACTTTTAATTTACTTACAAATGTCAGATACTTTTAGTTTTTGCTAATTATTTTGCTATTAAGATAATTGTCTCAGCTGCGTAATAACTACATGACATGCATGTTTTTCAAAATTAAAATAACTGCAAATAATAATAAAAATTATTTTTTTTCAATATATATCATGTGCATTGCGGTTTTACTCTTTGCAATCTAAAAGTGAGTGACAACATCTGTCACGGCAATTATAAAATGATCTGTTTACCCTGAAACAGCAGACGGTCTACAGGGGGATGAGAGCATTCTGGGTGGGACGAGAATTGCAGACGCCTGGTAGCCATGGATGAATCAGTATGAATGGACCGGTAGAGTAAAGGTGTTTGCCAGGTTATGAATACAGCGGCTGGCAACACACTTGTCTGTGAGTCATACGGAAACGTAAAGCGACTTAAAGCGATTCACATCCCTGCAGTCTTTACGAAGGAAGATGTGCATCAAACTACAAAGCTTAAAAGCTTTTCCAACTGACTGATTCTCAATAGCTGAACCGGAGCATCTTAATACGGGTGAAGCAGATGAGATCACGGGTCGGACTCAGCTGGCATCGCTTAGACCCTGCGTGAGGAAAGGCAGCTGAAGGGAGGTGAGGTGAATTTATCCAGGACGTGTTGGGGAGAGATTTACGACAACAGTCGGACAGACTGAGAGCAGGCCGATTGGGTCAAAGAAGAGGAGGTGGTCTGTTTTTGAAAAAAAAGGGATGAGCGAGGACTATCCTGTCTTATCATCACCCTGCAGTAGGCCATATTTTAGCAATCTACCTGCCGTGGCAGCCTGAACACGTTGGGCACGGAGGCCCCTCTTCAAAGAGCGTCTCGAATCGGCCGTGCGCCCTCACCGTGAGGGAGGGGGTTATTAATAGCCCCAAACACCAATGCTAATAGGGCTCAGCTTTACTGGCTCGCCATCAAAGACTCCCATCAGCCCCTGCTACAGATAAAAGGGACAGTTCAACGGATGAGCAGTGCTTATACAGATTGTTACAAGACCCCATTCTCCAACCAATTCTTTAAGAACTGCCTACAGTTCATGAAAATCCCTGTGGAAATGGGGCTTTTCACACTGTTTGGCTGTCATATGGGTGTTGGTTAAGCAATATTAAACCAGTGAGCTGGTTTGGCTCTGTTTGGTTCTGCCTCTGTAGTTTTCATTTTAAAAGTTAGAAACTGACACAAAAGCAAAAACGTATGCAGCACAATTTAAAAAAAAAACCTTCTTTTGACCACATTTTAAGGCAGCATCATGTGCATTCTGAACGGATGAGATACTACTATAATGCAACACAATCCAAGCCGGCAGGCAATACTAAATAATGATTTTTGTTTAGAGTAATAAAATATATAGTAATAAAATATAAATATATAACTTAATCAAATTATATATATATATATAAATAATAATAAAATACATAAATATTTGATAGTTAATAAAAATATATTTAATAAATTAAATGTTTATTTAAAAACATTTTATAAAACTATATATATATATATATATATATATATATATATATATATATATATATATATATATATATATATATATAGGGGGTTAAATAAGTATTGAACACGTCACTATTTTTCTCTGTAAATATATTTTTCTAAAGGGGCTGTTGATTTGAAATTTTCACCAGATGTCAGTAAGAACCCAAGTAATCCATTCATAGAAAGAAAACAAAACAAAAAAGTTCACAAATTTAATTATGTGTAACGAAATGGAATGACTTCATACAAAAGCATTTGTTGGTATGCATGCAATGCTCAGCTGTGATTTTGGCCCATTCTTCCACACAAACAGTCTTTAAATAGTGAAGGTTCCTTGGGCCTCTTCTTTAGTTCTTTAGTCAGATGACTGGCTTGGCCATTCTAGCAGCTTTACTTTCTTTTCTCTGAGACCAGCTGAGAGTTCCCTTGGCTGTGTTTGGGATTATTGTCTCGCTGAAATGTCCATCCTCGTTTTATCTTCATCATCCTGCTAGGTGTTGGGACTGAATCAGCTAATATTAATTTACACTGTCAAAGGCCAGGATTGCTTTCTAATTACTGATTGGCTTTCCATGCCTTTTTGCACGTCCCTTTTTTCATGTGTTCAGTACTTTTCCCTGTGTCATTCCTTTTATTACATGTAACATAACTTCTGAAATTATTTGTTTTGTTTAGATTATGTATGTTATGTATGAAATTTTCATGTTAACAGCACCTTGTGAAATATATTTACTGAGAAAAATGTGTTCAATACTCATTTTACCAACTGTGTGTGTGTATATATATATATATATATATATATATATATATATATATATATATATATATAGCTAACAAACCTTAATTTGGCAATTAATGATTCAAAATTCAGATTAAGAACACAATCTTATAATGAATCAGCAAAATAAGCAAAAATGAATAAAACTCAATGAAAACCAAAATCGTTTCATGATCGTTTCAAATCGGTCAGTTATGAGGTTTCACTTTAGAAGCAGTAGCCTATTAAAGGGTTAACCCAAAAATGAAATTTCTGTCATCATTTACTCACCCTCATGTCATTCCAAACCTGTATGAGTTGCTTTCTTATGTTGAGCATAGAAGATTATATTTTGACGATTGCTGGTAATCAATAAATCAATGGGAACCACCAACTGTTTGATTACCAGCAATCTTCAAAATATCTTATCTTTTTTTATGTTCAACATAAGAAAGCAACTCATACAGGTTTGGAATGACATGAGGGCGAGTAAATGATGAACGAATCTTAATTTTTGGGTGAACTATCCCTTTAAGGCTCACTAGGTTTTGGAACAGAGCCTTTGCTTCTCTTTTAAATAGTTTTTTAAATGTCCTTCCTATCAATTTATGTCAGGCTGAAAAAGACAAAGTTCATTGATCCAACTCAACAAACTGGAGTGTGTTCCCTGTAGCTTTCAAGAGTCAGTTATGGATTCTCCTGCATTCTCAATCATCAAATCCTTTTTTGAGTCACACACTTTGGTGAAATACAGTACTTCTGCTGGCTGTGAGGTCACTGGGGTTGCCCATTAAATAAAAGCACATTGGCCTTGCGATAAATACAGCCCTGAACAGGCCACTCTCTGCCACATGTGCCTAAATAAAAATCCCTGACGCAGCTGCTGGTAATATAAATAGGCTAAGGGTGTAAATAACTATACACTGAGAGAAATACATAAACACTGTGAGGCACATATCACTCTGTGTTAGTTAAGAGTATTTACTGATTAGTCAGTAAAAGGGTCTACTGATTCTTTCATCAGTACGGTGTCACTGCTTAACTTGGATCCATTCTGCAGATTTTCAAATAAAATGCAATTCTGGGTGCAAAACACTGATTCAGTATCAGCCTCTAAACCATGCTGGTCTCAAACCAGAAACAACTAACATCAGTATCTGAGGGCTGGGATAACAGGATATAATGGGATCAAAACTACACAGCAAAAATTACTTCTAGGTATTAAAGAGTTTGAACTCTTTTGACTTGATTTCTAGTACAAAAACTCATGATGGCAAACACTGTCAGCTCATGATGGCAATTAGATGCTGAGCTGCATTATATATGTAAACAAAGACCCTAATATGCTACTGTATGTGAAGGCTATACAGACCGTCTGTCATTTTGGTGTAAAATGTATATATGGGTGACGGTGTTACCTGAATGCTGCCAGATAGTCTGCATCTCCCATGGGCGGCTCCAGACCCCCGGTGAAGGCCATGTTCACGTTAAAGCCCATGCCTGGCCCAATGCCCACCTACAGACACAAGTACAGTTCAATTACAGTGCCGCTTTTTTTTTGCATATTTGTCACACTTAGAAGATTCAGATCATCAAACTAATTTTAATATTACATAAAGATAATGCAAGTAAAATGAGCAAAATGCAGTTTTTAAATGATGATTTCATTAAGGGAAAAAAGCTGTCCAAAGCTACCTGGCCCAACATGAAAAAGTAACTGCCCCCTAAATCTAATAACTGATTGTGCCAACCTTTGCAGCAACAACTGCAATCAAGTGTTTGTGATAACTGGAAATGAGTCTTTCACATCACTGTGGTTGAAGTTTGGCCAGCTCTTCTTTAAAGAATTGTTTATTGGAGGGTTTTGAGCATGAATGGATGGTTTAAGGTCATGCCACAGAATCTCAATCGGATTTATGTCCGGACTTTGACTCGGCCACTCCAAAACCTTTATTTTGTTTTGTTTTGTTTGTTTGCCGTGGAACTCTCCCATGGATGCTGTTTTTGCCCAGTCTCTTTCTTATCGTTGAATCATGAACACTGACATTAATTGAGGCAAGTGAGGCCTGCAGTTCTTTAGATGTTGTTCTGGGTTCTTCTATGACCTCCTGGATGAGTCGTCGTTGCCCTCTTGGAGTAATTTTGGTAGGTCGTCCACTCCTGGGAAGGTTCGCCATTGTTCCATGTTTTCTCCATTTGTGGATAATGGCTCTGACCGTGGTCCGCTGGAGTCCCAAAACCTTAGAGATGGCTTTATAACCCTTTCCAGACTGATACATGTCAACTACTTTGTTTCTCATCTGTTCTTGAACTTCTTTAGATCATGGCATGATGTGTTGCTCTTTAAGCATGCTTCACTTCGTCAGACAGATTCTATTTAAGTGATTTTTTGATTCAACAGGTCTTGCAGTAATCAGACCTGTGTGTGGCTAGTGAAATTTAACTCCACTTTCTAAAATAATCTGGTTAATCACAGTTCTTGCATGATTTAACAAGATGGGGCAATTAATTGTTCATAGGGCCAGGTAAGTTTGGACAGCTTTTTACCCTTAATAAATGAAATCATCATTTAAACACTGCATTTTGTATTTACTTGCATTATCTATGTGCAATATTAAAATTAGTCTGATGATCTGAATCTTTTAAGTGTGACAAATATGCCAAAAATAAATAAAATAAAAAAAAACAGGAAGGGGGAAAAAACCTTTTTACGCCCCTGTAAATGTACGGTTTAGTGAACTCTTACTGGAGCAGATGAGCAGGTATTATGAATCATGCACATGCAAACTTCCCCAGAGAAACCACTAAATTAAGGCTGATATCACAGAGCCAATAAAGGACAAATCCCCACAATTATGACCAGAGTGAAACTGTAATGAGGTTTTACTTGAAAGCCAAACGGACATTGACTAATACCATCATTTAGGGCTACAACGGAGTCAATTAAATTTCAATCCCCTCATTAGTGCAGAGGCAGGAGCTGACTTACCAGATTAATGATAATAAGCATTAATTATAACTGAGAGAAACTGGAGTCAAATAAAGAGGGAAAAGAAGAACTGCTGTGTTTTGTTTTGCTCTGCTCGTGTCAGGTTGATGTGAGAAACATTAAATGAGATATTCAGAATATACGGTGAGGTCCAAAAGTCTTGGACCACCAGTGAAAATGCTTTTAGTTTGAATCTTTTAATTTAAAGAAAATCACAAGCATACTAATTCAAGTAAAAGTTTTGTATACAACCTGACAATTTTTAATGGAAGAAAGAACAAATGACTGAAATAGTGCAGAAAAAAATCTGAAATGGCACAAATAGTGCATTTTGTCTTTAGGTTTTCCAATTTTTCTTAGTTTTACATTTCTCAAAACCCCAAAGCTGTGTTTATTTTCAGGTTTAAATCTGATCTTGGAATACAGATTTTCAAAGTAGTCTCAAACTTTTGCGCCAAAATACTGATTTTACATGCATATGTAAATACTGTTGTATTTCTTGCATTTATAATCTACATGGCAACAATGGCTGTTTAGTATAAATGTAGGTTCCTCTTACTGAAAACAATTATAAACAAAAGAAATTGGGTGTGATACAGAGTACCATTCAAAAGTTTGGGATCAATGAGATTTCGTCCTTTGAAATACGTTTATTCATCATTAAATTGATCGAAAGTGACAGTAAAAACTTCCCCTGCACATTATTAACAAAGATTTTCTTTGCATTCATCTATGAATCCTGAAATTTTTTTAAAATAAAACAAATCACACTTTGTACAAAAATATTAAGTAGCACAACTGTTTTCCACACTGATAATAAGAACTAATGTTTCTGAGCATCAATTTAGCATAATAGAATGATTTCTGGAGGATCACGTGACACTGAAAACTGGATTAATGCTGCAAAAAAGTCAGCTTTATATCACAGAAATAAATTACACTGTTTATATTTCAAATTTAAAAAAAAAAAAAAGTTTTGACTGTATTTTTAATCAAGAAATGCAGTCTTGGTAATATTAAGAATCTTCTTTCAAAAACCCTACTGCCCCTAAACTTTTGAATAATAGTGTACATCAAATCGTGTCAAAATGTTCATGAAACCCACCTCATCAGGTGCTCCGCTGCCAGGGAAGAAGTTCCCATCATCGTAGCGATGGAGAGACACATACAGGACATTAGGGTCACTGTAGAAGGCCTGTTGAGTCCCATTTCCATGGTGAACATCCTGAAACACAACAGTACATACAATTCATATGTCATCTGTTTGTTCATTAATCTAGTCAAAACGGCACAAAACAATAATATTTGGTTAAACAATGTAAAAGTCAGACGCTGTAAAAAGACATCTCGTCACTCGCATCGGAATGAAAAGCGTGTAAAAATCTATTTCGAGTCATCCGAGATGCAGGAGGACCTTTTAAGAGAGCTGTATTCTTTTGTTCATTTCTTTTCATGTCTGCCACTACACGTCACGGTCGGCTTCCCCACATACGGCAGGTCTGTCAGAAGAGCCGTGTGACAGACAGGAGGAAATGAAAGCCATTTACAAGGCATCCAGAAACCCTAATGACCCCAGCAGAGCCCTGCCCTGACATCACGCGTCTTCCTGTGCATGTGGACACACTTCAGACTACCGCTGGCCCAGGATCAGACGGACAATCTCCAACATGCCAGAAACTGTTTTATTGCTTACATTTTTAATTTAATATTTAGTTTACAGAAAAAATTAGTAAGTTAGTTAAAATAAATTTATGCACTTTAAAAAGTAATACATTATGGGCCTTATTTTAACGATCTAAACGCAAAGTGTAAAGCGCTTGGCGTAGGTGCACTCAGGGCGTGTCCAAATTCACCTTTGCTATTTTAACGATGGAAAAACGGTTGGCTTACCCGGGTGCATGGTCTAAACGGGTTGTCCCTATTCTCTTAATGACTAATGGGTGTTTTTTGGGTGTAACATGCAATAGTCTCATCTTCCATTCCCTTTAAGAGCCAGTTGCTCTTGTGCCATGACGCATTTGCTATTTACACGGCGTCTCTGAGATGAAACGGAGCAGATAGTGTGCGAGCAAATAGATAGCCTAATTCTGATACATGCGATGACTATCTATTTTTTCATATAGGCATATATATATATATATATATATATATATATATATATATATATATATATATATATATATATATACACACATTTAATTAGCCTACAAAAAATTCTTATGCATTGCAATCCTTTAATTTTTTATATTTGGCATGTTTGTGTGCTGCTGTGCTTCCCTGTGTTTAATAAGCAGCGTGTACGCTCTTTAAATAACAAAAAAAAAACATTGCGCCAGAGTTTAGACCAGATTGGAGCTGGTCTATAGCGCAGTCTATTTTCAGCTCCATAAAATAGCATTGCGCCAGCAATGCGCAAGAACACACCTCTTTTGTAGACCAGCACAACCATGGGCGCACAAATAGGTGCAAATGCATTTGCTAATTAAATGATGTGGCACTGGATAGGAAAGTGCGAACAGCGCCAGACTGAAACTAGCAACACACTTGTGCTGCACCTTGCGTCGCATTGCGCCGGTTGTATTATAGGGCCCTAAATATTTATAATGCTAATATAACCAGTGCCAATACAACCATATTCTAATATGACTATTTTATTATAATATTTTATGCATTTTGTACATCCTTTATAAATACTACATTTACGAAAAAAAAAACTTTAATATTTTATGTCTTAAGTTATATTAAAAATGAAATATGTTTCATTTTCAATAATTAATTAGTTATTAATAACGGCTACCTCCAAAAGCCTAGTCAGCTGACTTGCTGCCTTATGAGGCAATGACTCTGCAGGCAGGGTTTTTTTGCACAAAGGCACCTCATGATTTCGGACAGGCTTCTGAGGCAGCGTAATGGTTTAATGATCTACAACGAAACAGAATGAGTTTTGATAACTAAACGAATATTTAATTACTATAAAACTGATTTCTCGCTAAAATAACATCAAAAGTGCAAAACGTCCGTGTTGAAATATACATTTACACACAACCTGAGCACCAAACGCAACTTTCAGACTCCATCTTTATTTTTTAGCTCAACCGTCACAAAACGGAACGCACAGGATTGTGGGATATCAAAGGCAGCGAAGGATGACTTGATGCCTTCCTGCTGCTTCCAATGGCAGAGTATTTTCCTGGTGTTTTATAAATATTTAATTTATGATTAATGGTTATGACTTAATCATGATTTTTATTAAACATATTGAGATTTTACTATAAAGTAGTGCTGTCAAATTGATTAAAAACATCAAATAAAAATCAACAAAGAAAAGTCTGTTTACATAATACATATTTGGGTCCTGTGTATATTTATACGTATACACACACATGTATCTATTTAAGAAATATTTATGCATATATATATATATATATATATATAAATATATACATAAATATATAAATATATACATAAATATATATATATATATATATATATATATATTAGTGCTGTCAAATGTTTAATCGCGATTAATCACATCCAAAATAAGATTTGGTTTACATAGTATGTGTGTAGATTTATTATGCATTCATAAATACACATCCATGCATGTATATATTTAAGAAAAATGTTATAAACATTAAATATATTTATATATAATATAAATTAAATTGTGAAAATATTAAAATAAATATATTTTTTCACAAAAATATT
Source organism: Carassius carassius (assembly GCF_963082965.1). Taxonomy (NCBI): domain Eukaryota; kingdom Metazoa; phylum Chordata; class Actinopteri; order Cypriniformes; family Cyprinidae; genus Carassius; species Carassius carassius. Next base: position 27,216,435 of record NC_081773.1, read on the forward strand.
AAACTGTGATAAATGAATTAAAGAGAAAAACAGTTAAAAGAATAGTGATTAACTGAAAATTATGTTTGGAATTTTCTCCATCGTTATATTATGCACCAATGTCACTGTATGGCAATCAGTTTGAAATGAGATTATTTGGTAGGAAAGGGGACATTTATTAATAGAGAAAATATGATCTGATTAAGTGTGAACTTACCCAGTCCACAATGAGAATCTTACTGACGTTGAGTCTCTGCTGCAGGAGTTTGGCTGAAATGGCGACCGAGTTGAAATAGCAAAATCCCCTGTTATTTGCATCAGAAACAAAAGCAGAAAACAGCTTGTGAGAAAGAACACAGAATCGGGGCAGTCAGCTGGTGTGTGATCTGTGGTGGAGGGCCTGATCGTGTGTGTTTGTGAAGTGGACCTCCTGGCCTGATGGATTGTCTCATTTCACTAATGACACGATTCACCCACTGTGTCCTGGCTTGACATCACAGCGGAAGAATAGGGCCTGGCACCAAACCTCAGTCTGCTCCCCAAACACGCCATCCACGGAACAATCCTTTTATTAACCTTTCACCATAGAGACTGAGGAACACTCGTTTACTGTAACCTTTCCATAATGAGGGAGACGCACTGGGAATAAGGATGCAAGGAGCGGCTGTGACGCTCCAGCCTTTAAGAGCAGCAAAGCTTGGCAATTAGAGGGAATTTAGTCCCCCGTTAACAATACCTGACATTTATTTGGATAAACCATCAAGCTTTAAGATAAATAAAATTGCATTGAACTTGAAGAGCTGAGCATTGAGGACACCGTGTTCCAAAACTGCTCAAACAAGTGTGCAAGAAAATGCTTCCAGATCAACAGAAAATGCTCCAAATAGAGAAAGGGTCTCAAACTCTTACAAAATCAATTATGAAATCAGTTTCTTCGACCGACTGACCTACCTACAAACCCAATTCCAAAACAGTTGGGACACTGTACAAATTGTGAAGAAAAACAGAATGCAATGATGTGGAAGTTTCAAATTTCTATATTTTATTCAGAATACAACATAGATGACATATCAAATGTTTAATCTGAGAAAATGTATCATTTTAAGGGAAAAAGAAAGTTGATTTTAAATTTCATGGCATCAACACATCTCAAAAAAGTTGGGACAATGGCATGTTTACCACTGTGTGGCCTCCCCTCTTATTTTAATAACTGTCTGCAAATGTCTGGGGACTGAGGAGACAAGTTGCTCAAGTTTAGGAATAGGAATGTTGTCCCATTCTTGCTTCTAGTTGCTCAACTGTCTTAGGTCTTCTTTGTCGCTTTCGTCCTCTTTATGATGCACCAAATGTTTTCTATGGGTGAAAGATCTGGACTGCAGGCTGGCCATTTCAGTACCAGGATCCTCCTTCTATGCAGCCATGATGTTGTAATCAGACGTGGGTAGTAACGAGTTACATTTACTTCGTTACATTTACTTGAGTAATTTTTTGGGGTAACGAATACTTTTCGGAGTATATTTAAAGATGGGTACTTTATACTCTTACTTGAGTAAATTTTGGGGGAAAAATCTGTACTTTTACTTCGTTACTGTGGGTGACGCTCCTCTCGTTACTTTATCTTAATGCAATAAATGTTATAATGCTTCAGTTTATTCCAAACGCGCCGTCTACTTTTCTCTGGGCAATGAGCGATGCCCATTCGCGAATGATTCATTCTTTTGAGTCAATTCTGTTCAAATGCTTGATCAAACCAATTGGCAAACGAGTGAATTGGTTCATGAATCAGTTTGAATGAGTCGTTCAGTTCCCTGCCGCACGCGCTGAGCGTCTGAAGTGGTTCACTCGGAGTTGTAACCTTTAACATCAGCAGCGTTGAAAACGTGGCTATGGAACTGCACTGAATTGAAATCTGCAAAGGTTATTATTTGCTAGCGATGGAGATCCTTATTAGATGAACACCGCGTGTGCTGTCTACTGTTTAACAGGTAATAACTTGGGCTACATTCGATTACAGTACACGATACCACTGTGACATTAGTTTGTTGTACGTGTGTGGCTTATAACAGAGGGGAGTCAAGTTGAATGCAGCTTCCAAAAGACAAAAAATAGCCGATTAAGATTTTATTAATTTTAATACAATCACACTGGTGCAAGTACGTTCAGCGAGTCATATTATCAGCTGCTAAATTCAGATCTGTGATTGCTTGCTGGCGCTTAGCCAGAGATAGATGCGTTTATACAGCGCTGCGCATTATAACAAATCACACATGATTCTTTTGAGCTTATTAAAGCATTGGCCAATCAGAGGCGTTCAGATGAGTCATCGCTAAAATGCCGGTGCTTCCTTCACTCGCTCACTGACTGAATACCTCTTTCTGGCGAATTCTCTCGCAGGAACAACAAAGTGCAGATGTGTGTACGAATCTTTAATTAAGATATTGATTTCACAGTGTTAACAGTTTCAGTGATTTTAATGGGAGTTTCTGAGAGTGATTGAAATCTAGACTATCAGTGAAAATTATCTTTAATAATGTAAATGTTATTTGCTCTCTTTCTGAACAATGAAAGATTAGTAGCAATATTTATATCACATTAACTTTCAATGTTAAATTCACATTTAATATAAAGTCAGTCGTATTAAAAATATGTTATGGCATGACACCTATATCTGTTACTTAAGTAAACAGACAGAGTTTTATAATAAATTACATAAATTGGAGTAAAGGCTGATGAAATATATACATTTATACACGCACACATACATTACATACATTTTATCTATATATCTAAATAAAAATAGGCTCAGTATATATGACCCAAAGTAACTAGTTACTAACTACTTGAGTAGATTTTTTATCCGATACTCTTTTACTCTTACTCAAGTAACTATTCAAGACTAGTACTTTTACTTTTACTTGAGTAAATATTTCTAGAAGTACTTTTACTTGAGTACAGTTTTTGGGTACTCTACCCACCTCTGGTTGTAATTGATGCAGTATGAGGTCTGGCATTGTCATGTTGGAAAATGCAAGGTCTTCCCTGAAAGAGACGACGTCTGGATGGGAGCATATGTTGTTCTAGAACTTGGATATACTTTTCAGCATTGATAGTGCCTTTCCAGATGTGTTATCTGCCCATGCCACACGCACTCATGCAACCCCATACCATCAGAGATGCAGGCTTCTGAACTGAGCGCTGATAACAACTTGGGTTGTCCTTGTCCTCTTTAGTCCGGATGACATGGCGTCCCAGTTTTCCAAAAAGAACTTCAAATTTTGATTCGTCTGACCACAGAACAGTTTTCCACTTTGCCACAGTCCATTTTAAATTAGTGTTGGCCCAGAGAAAACGCCTGCGCTTCTGGATCATGTTTGGATATGGCTTCTTTTTTGACTTATAGAGTTTTAACCGGCAACGGTGAATGGCACGGTGGATTGTGTTCACCAACAATGTTTTCTGGAAGTATTCCTGAGCCCATGATGTGATTTCCATTGCAGTAGCATTCCTATATGTGATGCAGTGCCGTCTAAGGGCTGAAGATCACGGGCATCCAGTATGGTTTTCCGGCCTTGACCCTTACGCACAGAGATTGTTTCAGATTCTCTGAATCTTTGGATGATATTATGCACAGTAGATGATAACTTTTTCTCTGAGAAACTCCACTATTTTTCGCCGCAGCATTGGGGGCATTGGTGATCCTTGGCCCATCTTGACTTCTGAGAGACACTTTTTATACCCAATCATGTTGCCAATTGACCTAATAAGTTGCAGATTGGTCCTCCAGCTATTCCTTATATGGACATTTAACTTTTCCGGCCTCTTATTGCTACCTGTTCCAACTTTTTTGGAATGTGTAACTCTCATGAAATCCAAAATGAGCCAATATTTGGCATGACATTTCAAAATGTCTCACTTTCAACATTTGATGTTATCTATATTCTATTGTGAATAAAATATAAGTTTATGAGATTTGTAAATTATTCCATTCCTTTTTTACTGACAATTTGTACAGTGTCCCAACTTTTTTGGAATCTGGTTTGCACTCTCTCTCTCTATATAAAGTTGATTTGTTGTTACACTTTTATTTAGATTTTTAAATGGCCATATAAGGTATAAACAAAAATTAAATGCTTTAATTTTTCACTACATAATAGTATGTCAGTAATAGTTAATGTCAGTAATACTTATAATTTGTTTGTAATTATTTGTGACATTTTCAAGCAGAGTAAAAATAGCTTCAACGTTACTTTTTTTTCTAAAGTCGAGCTACAGTATAGGAATCCCTTTCATTGTTGGATACAGAAAAGACACTCCAAGCTCTACTTTACTCACAAAACATGCAGTTTCTAACACACGCTAGTCCTTCCAAATAAAACTGGCGTGAGTCAGTGTGGAGATAACGTTGGCCTACTGTGCTGTATTCACCTCCCCGATAATTTGGATGACTGTACTGAAGCCAGAGTGAGATCTGGAAGCCCAGGCGGCCCACTGCACTGCAGGAATTCATTTATGTGAGAGGATAATGTGTATCAAACTGACTTCTGATGCTGTGTGTGTTTACAGTGATGCTGATATCAGCTGTGTAGTTTCTTTTGAGATCACAGAGAGACAGTGAGGACGTACATGGGAGTGCTCTCCTCAGCGTGATGTCCTGGAGGTCGTACCACAGCAAAGCCATTCTGTGAACACACACACACAACTGTTTAAGTCACAACAATCACCTTAACTCAGTATCTTGAATGAATTTCAATTAAAAGTAATGTGCACACATCCCAACATAACTAGACCAGGTGCTTGGTCTAAAAGAAAACAAAACAAAATCTGTTAATTAGTTAAAAACACACACACGGTACACTCCAATGAAAACGTAATGATATTAAGATCATGTAATATCACAAAGACCTTGTTTGGTTCAAAATATTGTAATATACTTAAGTTTTATGGGAGCAGATAAAAGACTGTGCGTTTTTTAAATTGTTTAAATAAGTAATTAAGATAAAAGTAATAATGTAATTCTAATATATATATATATATATATATATATATATATATATTTATTTTTTTTAAATAACAATATAATAATTAATAAACATTTTAATATTTTTTTTAGGAAGTTTGTTTTTTGGACTATAGATATTTTCGCTGTAAACTCTTTTTTTTTTTAATGAGAACAGAATTTGTTGCATTGAGCTTGTTTTGGACACAGCATGAGTACACTGATGAGTGTGGGTTTACTTGCAAAAACGGCATTTCCAAGTGGATGCAACCATGTTGCCACATGCCGTCCCAAAGCTACTGCTAGCGAGAGGACTTTAAGTCTGCTAACGCGTGATGCTGTGTTCCCTCACAGTTCACACTGGGGCGCCTGCAGCTTCATGATATTATTATCCTTCCTTACTCCAGAGGATATTATTATATCCAGAGATAGAGTGTGAAACAGAGAATGAAGTGTGTCTGGACTGCAGCTGGTGATGTAGGTGTATTGTGTTTTTCTGGGCAAGCTTGAGGCTGAAGCAAGGGTTATGTTAGTGTTATGTTATTGAGGTGGGCGGCAGCTCACTCGGGGTTAGGTTACGCTATGGAATGTTTGCATTATGTGAGTAGATTGTCTTTTGGGTCACTTCCTGTGAGCTCTGAGGATGCCCCAGGTCACCTGACCCCAGACACACACACACTGGGGAGGCTACAGTTCACCTCATTACAATTCAAACAATTGGAGGGGAAATCTATGGAAGCTCATTCCTGCCATGGAATAAAAATATGTTTATATCTTGCAATTTTTACATCTCATATTTTTTACTTTTCTTCTCATAAATTACATTGCAGTATTTTGACTTTTTGTTTGGAATGTTGAGTTTAAATCTTGCAATTCCGTTTTTTTTTTTAATTCTTGATCTTTTTTTTCTTGGAAATACAGTATTTTACATGCCATAATTTTGACTTTTCTTCTAGGGCTGTGCAATTAATCAAGTGTTGTTTTTTTTTCAATGCGCATCTTGTCATTAAAGCCGGTCCTGGGATTAGTAGTAAATCATCATCATCATCATCTTTTTAGATTGAGCAGCATTCACTACACAGGGGAAGTCCCACGACTTACCTAGTGGTTAGAGAGTTTGACTCCTAACCCTAGGGTTGTGGGTTCTAGTTGGGTTAAATGCAGAGCACGAATTACAGGACTGGCTTTAGTGACGTGATGCGCATTGAAAAAAAACATTTGATTAATTGCACAGCCCTATTTTCTTCTCAGAAATGTATGTTTATGGCTCAATTCTGAATTTGCATCCTTACAAGAAAAAAAAAATGAGATAAGTCTCAATTACATTTTTATATTATAACTCTGTGGCAGAAATAAGCTTTTATAGAAATCACATATGTGAACTGCATAATTCAGTCTAAATTCTGATTGGATGATCATTAAAGCAGTCATTGAATGCAAAATTCACTTATACATGTGTGACGAGTCTCTCTTCCTGCTGTTGTCGTCTGGTGTGTTTAGCCTGCAGTTTCATCAGGAGAATGATCTACACCTGTGCTCGGTCATCAGGAGGATGATTACTGATTACACCACCTGTATATAAGCTTAGGCTTGAAGATTGTGAGGGGGCTTCGGAGAGCTCCCGACTTGGGAGCCGTTGTAGCCTTGTCTGCTCCTGGTTGTTTTCTGTTCTGTTTGATTATGATTTTTAAAACCTTTCATTTATGTTAATAAATACTCATGCATCCAAACCAACCTAAATCCTTTACTTATTTGTCACGGCTATGAGCCGGTCGTGACACATGTTGTTTGAACATAAATGTATGCTGGCAGTTTGTGTACACAACCACCCTATAATGATAAAAATCCACCATGGGATTTTTTTATAATCTCTTAAAATCATTACTCCTTTCTCATGTCAAGCCATTCTCAGATGCCTGTCAGTGTGATGTCACACAGACCAGGCCCCTCCCACGATTGTTGATTGACACTGGTGTTTTACCTTGGACCCGCCCTGAGTGACTGTCATCAGTCCACCATTGTTTCACTGCCGGAGCAGTTGTAGACAGGTATGGCTCCATAGCGACTGAGGTGTTTTATTGTTGGATGTACAGTTATAATGAACACAGCAGTCATCATTTACTCCCAACATCTCTGAAGACGCAGTGGATTATGTTTGTTTCTGAAGGGAATGCACCCCGATCTATCTAAATGCGTTCATGATCGCGCGAATCATTCGTGATCCAGCTTCATCAACAGAAGAAGTGAATATAAGGTTTTATGAATCTTTGCAAACTGCAAGTTCCTAATAATGTGCTAGTTAGCAGGTTTCACGAAGAATGCGGCTAGTTTAGTCTCTCAGAAAGCAGCCTGGAAGAGGGGGCGGAGTCGGCAGAGTTAATTTGCATTTAAAGGAACATGACAGCTTGCTGTAAACAGAGCTGTTTTTGACAGGGTACAAAGTGTTGTTTTACACTATTACTGAGAAATTTTAACCAAAGTATGCTATAGACTTTACATTAAGACTTTAAAGAATCATATCAAACTGTTGAAAATGGGCATCCGATGACCCCATTAATCCACATCTGTGACCACTGAGTGTGTGAGAGAGTGTCAGTCTTACCCTCAGCTCTCCCGAAGCCACCTTAAACACCAGATCCACTACAGATCCCACAGCCAGACGAGCAGCACTGGACGAGTGAACTTCATTCCAGATAGTGTCACTGTCAACCTGTTAACACACAGACACACGTCTGTTCAATTTAGGGTGGAGATGATACTGGGAATGCTATCAAATGTGAAAAAAAATAAAAATAAATAAAAAAAATAAAACAGATAACAACAACAATAATTGTTTTTATCATGGTAGCTATTAGGTTAAGCTAATTAAGCTAGCTGACATGATTTATATCTTGGGTATCTTTTACCCAATACATTATTGTATTGGTTATACTTAAAATATATAAGCATAAATAAAATAATAATAATAACAAAATAAAATAAGAGAAAAAATTAAGAAATATATATAAAAAAATTAAACATATACTGTACATAAAAATGTCACATTGTAGCTAGTCCTGTTGTAGAGTACTTAAAAAATGATTGCACTAATTCTAGTTAGTGAACACTAAACAACATTTAGCGGTTCATGGAAAGTGTCTCCTCATGAACCCATGCTTATGAGGACAGGGGAAAGCCTCTTTTTCACCGCTGACAGAAGTGAGACATTTACTCAAGCACACGGCAAACAGACACGGCACAGTACATGAGGACTCCGCACCCAACCGTTCCCAAACATCCTCTTTTGTCCCCTTCTCCTTCTCACAGAGGAGCTTGATTGCAGAGCAACCAGGAAGGGAAAGCGACACACAAACCAACAACATGGTCACAAAGAAGCCAGAGGCTCTTTTGACACCTAATGCACAACCCAAAGGACACGAGCAGGCAAATAGTGGCGGGAAACACCTGGCTTGGAAAGGGGGGCATTCCCAGAATGCTTAGAGACAGAAAACAGCCATTCATCAGGCATTACTGATTATGCTCACACACGTCTGCCCTACAGCCTGCAATTACCGCACAAATGAACACACATATACACACAGGAACACACACACACACACACACACACACACACACACACACACACACACACACACACACAAACACACTAATGCTTCAGCACTTAAATGGGGTCATGGGTAAAAGAGGGAATAATTCATGAGGCGTAAACTACCGGCTTTATAGATCAACAGGTGCTCAAAGTGCAAGTCTGACATGAAATGCCATTTTAATTGCGTTATATATTTATAATTAATTGTGTTATATATTATGTAATTAATTATTAATTAATTGCTATTGCTCATACTTGAGGATAGGGACAAAAATTCGGCATGAATATGACCTTAAAAAAATGTGCATTGCATAGAATTACATTCAAGATGGAATCCGAGCCATATATCAAGACCAGAATATCATAAAATATATATATATATTGTTTGAAAAACGTAATTATTACAATTATATAAAATTACTATTTTAAGTAATTAAAATGATAATTTTATAATAATATAATTATGAATAAATAGAAATACAATGTTTTCAATAATTGTAATTTCTTAATATTGAAAAATAAATAATGCTGTTTAAAATAAATAAATAAAATAATGAAACTTTGTAACTTTTTGTCCTGTACTCCAATGTGCATGTTTAGAAAACAAAAAAATCTATTTCCTTTTATTATTATTATGTTTAATATTACAAATGAGTGATTTTTTTAAAAGTAGTAATTATACATTATTTCCCCAAATTAAAATATAATAATGCAGTAAAAAAAATACAAATAATTCAAATTATTATTATTTTTTAAAAAGGCTATTTATTTATTTAAACAGGAAAACATATCCAACATGTATATATATTTTATATTATTATTAAAATATTTGATTTGATAAATATATAACCATAAACTATATTTGAACTAGTGGAAGCAGGGTGTTTAAAAATGGTGACTGTGTCAAAAAGTGTTCTCTTGTACATCCAATATCCATCAACCGACTGCCAATAAAACGTCTTTCTCATCCACAACATCACGCTCTACTTACAGTATGGTTTTCCAATAAAACAACACATACAAACACTGAACTCATTTCTGTTAAAGTGCTCGAAACATCTTAGAGGAAGGAATATTAGGACAGTCTGTGTCTCTGCAACAGCATGTGGAGGGGAAGCGGCCGAAATAAGCTCTTAACGAAACAACAAGCTGGCAACAAGAAAGACGGCGAGAGGGAAGTGTGAAATCTGGAGAACCGCTGAGGCGCTCCGAACCCTGGGTCTCCCTCTAAGAATACATATCCTCCATCCATTTATGAATTCAGCTTTTCAATGGCATGAGCGCTCAAGGGCAACGTAAAAAAACCTCTGGTCTTTTCAAGCTCCGCCAAGAATGACTTTGTCACGAATTACGAGCCTGTGGTGCATTTAAAACAGAAAAAAATATAAATAGGGGAACAGAGAAAGAGAAAAGCTATAGGGAAATGAGAAAGAGTGAGCTAATGAAAGTGAGCAATTTAGTGTAGAAATGAGAGAGAGAGAGCTAAAAGATGTGAAATATAGACATTCAGTCTGGATTGAAACTAGGATGCCTTAAAATACTAGTTGAAATAAAATAAGTTTATTTTTTAATTCTATTTCAGTTAACATTTATTTTATTACAAGTAATGAAAACTTTTTTTTAGGTTTTAGTTTTAGTAAACTACACTAACCCTGGCACATATGTAACAGTATATATAATAATAATAATAATAAAAAAAGAACAAACGAAAAAAAACTTTGCAAAAGACATCAAAACATTAGGTCTTAAGCCCCCAAAGCCCACCCCGACATGGCCTATGGTGTAAAAGCGGTAGAAAGTAATAGAGTGATGTTGTAGACGCTGAGGTTTGGGGGCGCAGGTCTCAGGCAAGCACAGTTTATCTTCATCCTGACAGGCTAATTTTCGCTGTAGAGATGCAGGAAGACAACAATTTTGTTCCATTTCCATAAAAGAGTCCAGAGCCCTTCTGTTTCTCACCATTCAGCTCAAAGACTGAGACTTCAGCCAGACAGGACCGCCTGCCATTTATCAGTCCCCCTCCACAGCCCTGCCTGAGGTTACACACACACACACACACACACACACACACACACACACACACACACACACACACACACACACACACACACAAATCCACCTCACTGCGTCTGGAAGTATATAAACATATCCATCACAATTATAGAATTTGTCTGGTTATTAATTGTCAGACAGATAATTGTATGAAATTTGTTTTGAAAACTGGTCGGGTTTTTTGGCTCCCAGTTCACCTGAAAAATACGTTCAAGTAAACATTGTTCACAAAAACATAAATATTGTTTTATATACATATGCAACCATTCAAAAGTTGGGGCTTCTCTTATGCTTACTAAGGATTTGTTCTATTTGTTTGATTAAAACGACAGTAAAAATAACAACATTGTGAAATGTTATTACAATCTAAAATAACTGTTTTATATTTAAATATATGAATATGTAATTCATTCCTGTGATGCAAAGCTGAATTTTCAGCAACATTCCTCCAGTCTTCAGTGTCACATGATCCTTCAGAAATCACTCTAATATGCTGATTTGCTGCTCAAGAAACTTTTTTTTATTATCGATGTTAAAAACTGTTAAGCAGTGCTTAGTATTTTTGCGAAAACGTGTCTTTTTTAACAATTATTTAATGAATAGAAATTTCAAAACAGCTTTATAAATTATAAAGAGAGGAAGAGAGAAAGGGAGAGTGTGTTACATAAATATGTAATAAATAAGCAAATAAATAAGGTGGTCCTATTAAATAACGTTTTTCGAGCCAATATGCGCTTCCTCTTCAATGATATTTTGCTTCAGGAGCTTGTAACAACTAAACAAATATGAAACTAGTTCAATGTCTCTATATATTCTTAAACTGCACCTATGATAGGTAATGAAAGGTTCATATTTTGGTTTTGGGAGTCCCCAGCAACATGTCGACATGCATGCAAGGTCAAAAAACACTTTCATTGTTTTGAATTTTTCTAAATTTGATCAACAACTCCCAAACGACTGGCTCAACGTGACACTAATCTATTGTGACTGGTCTCATTTTGATTTCATCATGTCTGTAATGCCTGATAAAGCAGTGTTTGTGAACTGTGAACTGGGGAAACCGCTATTTTTACCACTCCAAAAGCGCCACCTAGTAGCAAAGAATGAACCTGCATTTCATTCAACCAAAAAGACCAACAAGTGGGCAGGCAATATGCTAATGTTTTTTCAAAATTTCAAACATCCATAACAGGGGCACTTTAACACTTCCTTGTTTGGATGGTTAAACTTAATATAGTCTTCTTTTAGGTCAAACAATGGAGAATGGTGCAAGTTTCGGCAGGATCATAGTTTCAAATCCCTAAATGCAATATAAGTCACATCTGCAAAATGCATGAACGTAAATGCAAAAATGCAATGTTAATGTAAGGATTATATTATACCAAATAGTCACGACTTTGTGCAATTTTTTCAAAAGGCCACAGAAAAAAAAATTCCCTTTCACATACAGATATACTGTATTGATGACAACACAAAAGCAAGATTACCCCATATTGTTTCACATGAATGACTGAACCACCTCTCCATTCATAACAGGAAATCATTCACGGTCTGTCTGAATCATTCACCTTCCCCAGACGGGGAGGGCATGAGCAGAATGAGAGTGAGGATGAGTACTTCCTGTTCCAGAGCTGTGAAAGAGTGTGGCTGACACTGTCCACTCAGCACTGAAGAACAAGTCTATCTATTCATTCATCATCATCGTCATCGTCAGAGAATACACACACAGCACACACACAGCTTTATAGAAAACATCTGGACACAATTACCCGCCCGGCAGAAAGGAGAGCAACAGTTTTTGTTGCTGCTGGAGTTCGGGGAGGGAGAACCAACAGGACCGTTATTTACACATGGGAAAGAAAGAGATACTTACCCCAATTCCTCCGCACGGCAGTCTCACGAACATGGGTGTCACTGAGCCTGACGAGAGACAAGAGAGAAAGACATGAAGATCATCAACATCACTAAGCTAATCGTCTTCTGCATGCGAATATCACAGTTATATAACTAACTGTATAGTTGTGTAGTTTGATAAGGCAAAAAAGTGGCTAAATGATTTTAAGTCTTTGCTGATTGCACAATCATATATGTACAAACAACATAGTGCAACTTATATAATATCATCTGATTCATAAACCGACGACTCTTCTGATCTGATTCTTTTAAGGGAATTAAAAACATATAGTGCAACCGGTGTCATTCGATTCAAAACCAGTGACTAATCAAATCAAAAACATATCCAGTGTCATAACTAATGAGTTGGTCCTTTTTAGTAAATACAAAACAAACAGTGAAAGAAGTGTGATCCAATTCATGAAAAAAATTACCTTTTGTGTGTGTGTGTGTGTGTGTGTGTGTGTGTGTGAATCAAAAGTATAGTGAAACCAGTGTCATATGATTCATTAACTAATGACTCTTACAAGCCGTGTGCTGGCTGGCTCTGATGAGTGAATTAAAACATTTAGTGCAAGCCATGTCATTTGATTCATGGACCAATGATTCTTATGAGCCGGCTCTTTTAAGTGAATCAAAAGCATAGTGCAACTAGTGTCATTTGATTCACAAACCAATGACTCTTATGAGCTGATTCTTTTTAGTGAATCAAATACATATGGTGTAGACACTGTCGTATGTTTCATAAATCAATGACTCTTATGAGCCAGCTCTTTTTAGTGAATCAAAAACATGCAACCAGTGTCATTTGATTTAACTAATTAATGTTAATAAATTCTTAGGGATTCCTCTGCTGCACAAAAATAATGATATACCGTATTTATATACACAAAAAAAATCTGACTTGTAATGCAATGCCAAAAGACTTAAATCGGACGTCAATCAGCACAGATGGACCACCAACACCGAATACTCAACAAAATGACCACAATGACCATCCCCTTCTATATAACTGCACAAACACATGCAATAATCCAACGTTTCTCAGTGAGGCAAAGCATCTATTGATTAAAATTGCCCTATTTTCAAATAAATCGTGCTTATGAAGCAACACACTGCTGCGAGATCAAAAAATTCTGTTGAATAAACCGACCCGATCAGATAGAAAAGGTGGAAACATGTCGTCTCCGTACCCGACGAGTGTGAAATATCGGTGTGTGTGTGAGCGGGCATGTCGTTTAATCAAGTTTTTGATCGCTGCATGAGGGGGCCGGAGCTGAAGTCATGGAAAACTGCATGTGTGGTTGTTATTGGCAGAGAGGTGACGGCCTTGACTGACAGCTCAGGGGCAAACTCAGATCAAGGCCATGACTGATGAAAGCAGAGAGTGGGCTGACAGAGGGGAACGCCAGGGAGTTTGGGATGGGGTGGGAATGACAACAGGCCAAAAACAGAAATGAAACGAACTGCAGCATTTGGGAAACATGCTGTAAGGCGGATCTGGCTGCAGAAGCGTAAATAATGTGGATAATTGCAGAAGTCCAGGCGGAGCTTCACAGGCTAATAACTGAGAAGGCCATCGCAGGCTCCAACTGTCGCAGAGAGAGAAATACAACAATGTGCTCATTCACAAAACTCAGTCAGATTCAGCCCGTGGTGTAGTCAGGTGTGTGTGTGTGTGTTTGCTCTTACTGTCCAGTTTCTGTCTGAGAGGGTTGGTTCCGTAAAGCCGCACATGAGCCTCAGTGTGGACCGTCTGTAGCTCCTCCAGAGTGGCTTTCCTGCCTCGAATACACTGCATCCAAAAAATAAAAAATAACAAAAATAAAAAGAGAGAGAGTTAAAACCATCGTAAGAAAAGATGCTTTATTCGGTTTGACATGGATGAAGTAGAGGCTGTGCATTTCTTATATAGCAATCAGCTGAAATATAGTCTTAACTTTGAGACTTGATGCTAGTTTTTGTGTATTTTGTTAAAATAGTGTAAAATTATTGTTCATTGAAATACAAGATTTTTTTTGTGTGTGTGTGTGTGTGTGTATATTCTATGTTCTTAACCGTGAACAAATATTCAACAGTTTGGCGTCGGTAACAGTTTTGAAATAGGTTTTGAAAAGAGTCTATGCTCATGAAGGCTGCATTTATTTGATAAAAAAATACAAGAAAAACAGTATAATTGTGAAAAATGTTTACCTTTTAAAATAGCTTTTGTCTGTTTTGATATATACATTTTTAAGATTTAAATTTTAATATATTAATATAAATTTTAAAATGTATATATTATTTTAGCATAATTAATCCAGTCTTCATTGTCATACGACTCAGCAAAAAAATATTTCAGTATGCTGATTTCTTATTACCAATGTTGAAAACAGTTGTTTTTCGTAAAGTTGAAACATACATATATATATATATATATATGTATATGTATATGTATATATGTACATGTATATGTATATGTATATGTATATGTATATGTATATATGTATATGTATATGTATATGTATATATATATATATATATATATATATATATTTATTTATATAATACTTTGTTGAACAGAAAGTTAAAAAGCACAGCATTTATTTGAAATAAAAATCCTTGACCGTCCAAAGTCTTGACCATCACTTTTCATCAGTTTAATGCATCCTTACTGAATAAAAAATATTAACTTTGCTACAAAAAAAGCACTGACCCTAAACTTGTGATATTAACTTAATTTTAAATGTTTCAAAATCCTAAACCTTTCTTTACAGTTTACTTGTTCACAATCTCAAAATTCAAATTTGAACATTTTATTCAATAAAATCTAATTTAAACAAGTTGTAAATGTAAATGAATTCACATGAATTATATATGACAAATCTGTCAAAAAAATATAGATTTTTTAAAAACAAAGTGATGTAATAAAGCACACATTCTAGATCTGTACAGTTTACAAATATGTACAAAACAGTCCTTCTGAACAACCTATGATTAACAAAAAAGTGTCCTTAAAAGCCCTGTCCTGCAGAGTTGAGCGCTACCTCTAATTAAAAACATCTGAACCAGCTAATCAAGGTCCTCCGACTCTCTAGAAACTTCCAGACAAGTGTGTTAGGGTTCTCCAGGAACGTGACTGGACACCCCCGGTCTAGGTCATGTCTTTTTTACAGCGACTGTTATTATTGGTTTGTAACCTGGAATGTTTTGGCAAGACATATTTCATTGATTGCAAAATCGACAGCCACATTGAACCGCCATCCTGCCCCCTCTGAAGTCTTTAGCTGTCTAAGCAGAGCTGAAACAGACCCCACTCCAAACTGGGCCCCACATGCCTGTAGAACAAAGCCGTCGGCCCTCGGAGGTGCCGGAGCTGCTGGATTTGCAATAATGTCATTTTCCCTTTTTTAATAGCTGTGGCCTCTGAGGCACAAACCATCCGAGAGGGAGGCGGACCTGCCCACCTGTGGAAGCGCTCAGGGCCGAGCCGACACCTGCAACAGGACCTACTACCTCTCAGATTTAACAGCAGGGGCAGTTAAAGAAGGGCCCTCGGGGCCGGTGCTGGTTGGCGGCAGCTTAAAACAACCCCGCACTCTTTAAGAGCCCCCCTGCTGTAGATTAGGGGGGTATTAGAGTCATGACTGCCCTTAATTGAGGCCCAATTCACTGTTTCCATCTCCCAGCACAATAAACATCCCCACCAAGGACCGAACTTAGGCGAGAGAGTGGGCGCGCGGACGTGCCAGTGTCGTGCTTGTTTACTTGTTTGTTTGGAGGAAAACAGAGACGGCAGCTATGCGACCTACTCTAAAAGGCCTGACGCAATGGAGCCAGCGTGGCAGGAGAGATTAGATCCAGCGAGAGCCATTAGGCACCAGCGATCAGAGCTGGAGATGATGAGAGAGCTCAGGAATTGCCCTCAGCAGGTGGAGGCAGAGATAAGCAGGCACAGACTGCTTTTCTGCATTGATTTCAGGGGGAAAATAGACTTAAACATTGCAAAATTTGGTAAAATAATGTTAATTATAGCTTAAAGCGTGCATTTATATTTATGCGTTTATGTGTGGGTGTGTGTGTGTGTATACTGTATATGCACAAACAAACAGATATGAATTGTGTGTTGCTTTGTGAGGAGTTTCGTGCAGGTTCTGTAAACCGAAACCTGTGATTTGTGTTATTTAAACTTGAAAATGAACTAAGCTGCAGGATTTTTGAAACATTTTGTATTAAATTAAGAAGAAACAACGTTTAAAATTCTTGGGGTCAGTAATTGTTTTCATTTATTCAGCAATGATGCTTTAAATGGATCAGAAGGGATACTAAAGACATTTATGATGTTTAAAACATAATTTTTTTTAATTAATGCTGTTCTTTTAAACCTTCTGTTCATTAAAGATATCCAAGATATATTTGGGGGGAGGGGCGGTCTTTCATGGATTCAACAAAATTATTAAGCAGCACATGTTTCCAACTTTGCTAATAATAAGAAATGGTTCTTGAGCAGCAAATCATCATATTAGAATGATTTCTGAAGATCATGTGACACTGAAGACTGGAGTAATGATGCTGAAAATTCAGCTTTGTATCACAGGAATAAATTACTTTTTAAAATACATTTAAATAGAAAACAGCTATTTTAAATTGTAATAATACTTCAGATTTGTGATCAAATAAATGCTGTAATTTAATAAAAGACAGACGCCAAAACATTAAAAAAATCTTGTCAAGACTTAATTAAAACTATTTTTTAGGTAATTATAATTATTAAAATTGGTCATGTTACTCTTCGGCGTAAAAGTCAGAAGCGCTCAAGATGCTCTTAGGATCATTTTCAGATGATTCTGGAGAACATGAGCATCAGGTTTTGAACAAACCTGTGGGGTTCACGTAGCTTCATTGCTATATATACATATTTTATTTATTTTTATTTATTTATTTTTTTTATGAAAAACTCCTTGAACACACTCAAAACAATCTCACAGCCCCTTTCCTTTGAGTAAAACTCTTTGGCTCATTCATAAAGTGTGTGGCTGTGTTTGTGATGGCTGAACAGCGCCCTCTACAGATCGTAAAAGTATCCTTCACCCTGCCACAGTAACCAGCAGTGAAGCTAAATACAACTTAAATATGTTTAGTTCTGAAAGACTACATCATGTTACCGCTTAAATTTGTGCTGTTATGTTATAAAGAGAGGGACATGAGTGAAGGGGTCACCTCACACTGGCCGCGCAGTCCAGTCTCCTGCAGACGGGACCAGATGCTCTGGATGCGCCCGGCGTGTTCGGGGTGGTTATTACTGTTTCCACACATGCACTGGTGTTTCTGCATCAGGGTGTCATAAACCAGACCTGTAAGGACACACATACCTAATAAAAGATGGCTGCTAACTAATATAAATACACTTTTTTGTTGTTTTTAAGGTAATGTCCCCAGGCTTAGCTGTTTGGTTGGTAAATTATTTGGAGCATCTGATCCAGTGACTGACCGGTGGTGAAACGCGGTTTGGCTGGAGGTTCCTGCACCACAATGGGAAAGGTCGCAGAGGCCGGGGATGACTGTGCTCTGGACAGGGGCCGATGGCCCGGGAAGGTCACAGATAGACCGGCCGCCTCCATGGATGCCTGATAGTTCCTCAGCTGATGGATCCTCTGTTGCTCCAACAGGAGAGCTTGCTGCGCAGAGACAAGAACAGAAGTTTGGCATGAAATAATGTCAATATGTGAAATTAACATACATATCCTTATATGTACGTTTTTCATACTTTACAGAGAAGAAGTATTTTTAGGCACCCTGTAGTTACACAAATAACCAGCAGGTGGCACTCAATACATTGCAAACCACTAACAAAAGTGTTACATACAGTATAGATAATGCTTTTCATTTTGAAAATCCGTTTATAAAGGCAAGAGTGTTCTGAGCTCCACTTCATATCCCACAATGCTTTGTGTTTAGCTCTTCAAGACAGTAAAACCTGTGAAAATATCTAAGGCAGTATACGAAGGTCTAAAGGCACCAAGGCCTAGGTGAGAAATGCATGGCCTGCATTTCTTTTTTTTATTATGAACAACGCTGAAAATAGCTGTGCTGCTTAGTATTTTTGTGAAACCTTTTAAGGATTCTTTGATTCTTTTCATTTATTTAAAATAGTCTTTACTGTCACCATTTGACCAGTTCAATGCATTCTTGCTGAATAAACATATCGACTTAATAAAACTTAATCTGAACTTTTGAACAGTAGTGTTTATTTCAATTTATACTAAGAAACAAGCACTGTAGCCTCTATATATTTACTGTCTAAAGCTGACTTGATTTATTCTTGATCATTAGAAGTGACGTTATGGTGTCTTGAAAGCTGTTCTGAAACCTTTAGAGGTTTCTTCAAACATAAATGCTGTCTGTTAATTGGCAGCTACGTTCAGTTTTGGACACAGAGTTAGTTAGCTGATGAATATTTCAGTTCGACTGCAGGAATATGCAGAGGAACATGCACCCCTGCTGCCCATTAAGAAGAAAAAGAGCTGGACCTAAACGATCTCTTCCAGCACAAGTGCCCACCTCCCGTTCATTTTTAAAAAGCAGCGTTTAATTAAGCGAATAAGACCTGTGCTTGCATTAAACACTTCTGAATGGCGAAAAAAAATACACGGATTGCATAAATAAACTCATACTGAGCATGCTTTTTATTTTATGTGTAAATTCAGCTCCATCGTCACTGGAATAAATTACATTTTAAAATCTATTCAAATCGAAAACAATTCTGATAAATGTTTTCTAATGTATTTTTAATCCAATAAATCCAGACTTCTTTCTTCTAAATGGTGGTATTTTTTTTTTGAAGGGTAAATTAATATAACAATTTTATTATGTAAATGCATTATTACAGAGACAAAAATAGAAAGGTACAAGATCTGCCGTTTTGGAAATATTTGTATGTTTGTTGTAATTGTGCAATACTGCCGATTCATTTAAATGAATTCCAATGAAACCAGCATGTTAGCTAGCACAGCTGGTCTATTTGTATTTTACATGAACCACTTTTATTGTTTTATGGCAGCTTAAAGTAAAATCAATGCCTGTCTCCAGCTGAGTAAGTGCCAGAAATACGCAGTATCTTGTTGGGACAGATTGTTCTTACGAGTTAATAACCCCCTTTTCACCAACAGGCGTCTGACTCTTTATAGGAGGCTGTTGCTGCCCCCTTCTGGTGCTCAGTGTCTGCTCGGACACCCTCACCTGTCTGAAGAGCAGCTCTTCCTCGGCTTGCCTCTGGAACTCTTCATCCTGCTCATCCGGAGGTTCCTGTTTGATGGTGACCCCGTGAGGACGAGCCTCCGTGGAGTCGCCCAGGGCCTGGTGCTCCCGCAGCTCCTCCTCCGTCTCCTCCGGGTGACTCTCGTGCTGCCGGCCCGGCTCGCTCGGCTTAGCCATCATCTGAGAGAAACAAGTCAAAATCACCATCAACTCAACTGATGAATCAGACTTCCACGAATACAAAATAAACAAAAAACCTAAGATAATATGGTTTGAATCTTTACTCAATAGTCCTGAAAAAAAAAAAAAAAAAAAAAACCTTAAAAAAGGAAAAACTTGTTACAGTTATTAATGGTACTAAAGATTTTTTTTCTTTCTTTTTTTGTTGAAAGAAATTAATACCTTTATTCAGCAAGAACACATTAAACTGATCAAAAGTGACAGTAAAGACTTATAATGTTACAAAAGATCGGTTTCTATTAAACGCTGCTCTTTTAAACTTTCTATTCATCAAAGAATCTGTGGGGCTGGAGTAATGGTTTCTGAAAATTCAGCTTTGCCATCACAGGAATAAATTTCATTTGAAAACCTATATAAGAATAGAATTTAATTTGTAATGACATTTCTTAATATTATTGGTTTTACTGCATCTGTGATCAATTCAATTTGGCTTTGTTTAGCAAATAAGAGCAAAATAAAATAAATACTAAAAAAAAAACTAAAAAATGATAGAAATTGTTAACTGTTTAACGCTCTGACGATATCTCTATCAGATAGTTAAACAACTGTTTGCTAGTTTTTGTTAGCAGCTTGTAGTGAAGATAACTATTTAAAAAGTATAAACCAACCCTTAAAACCAACATTAAATAAAACTGACCACATTCACTTTATTAACACACAGTTCGCTTTAGAATTAAACCACTTAATGGAGGTAAAACAGGTTGTGATTGTGAATGCTGACGAACAAAACACACAAATCTGGTGTCCAAAAATACAGTCAAAACTACAGCTGCATTAAATAATACTCTTGAACAACAGGAACAAAAGAAACTGTCCTCTTGGCTCAAGCTCATGCTGTGAAAACTGTGTCTAACCCTATCAGTGTGGCAATGACAGCTCATTGACAGCTCTCTCTCTCTCTCTCTCTCACACACACACACACACACACACACACTCCAGTGTGGTAAAAACACAGCCCCTGGCAATGTGCCAAGGGAACATAATTGACGTCAGAGCACTCGGCAATTGCCTCATCCCTGTGCTTCATTCTAAACAAGCTTTTTTTATATTCTCCGCTTTGTTTTTCCCCCATCCTCGCCGCAGCTCTGTCTCTCCCTTCAGCGTAGTGAACATGTCAAATGTTCATGGCAGGTAAATTACACATTACATTACTTTACAAAAAAAAATAAAAAAAGATAAGAATAAGAAAAACTTCCCAAAACCGTAACTCAACCTTTGTCTTTTTGTCACAAGAGTTCAATAATTAGGTCTGAAACATCTTCGGTTGTTCACAAAGTTAGACTTTCTGTCAGCGTCAGTAGCTCTGCGCACAAACTTGACAGGTGTGGCTTGGGTCATGAATATTAATTAGGTTATTTGAATTCTGGCATCATTTAAACACCCACATATCAGTCCACTGGTAAAGAAAGGCTGTCAAGCTCCAAAAGTGACAGACAAAAAGGCAAAATAAAGATATAAATATAGTCTTGAGTACTATTTTTTAGGGATTCCGAAGTCAAACTTTAGGAAAACACAGAAATTAAGACATTTTTCATCAACAACCTTCACTACTGCAGCACTTAAATCTCATTTACATTTGAGTTTATTCAAATGTGGGGAATCTAAATGAGTCATGCAATATTTGTAGTCAATTATGCCTAATATTTCAGGTTCTCGTGTCTTATAGCGACATGCCAAATTTTTAAATATGCATATTTAATTTGCACAAATATGACTTAATGGAAGTAAAGAAGGTTGTGTATGTTAATTTTAACAATTCGGGACTTCAGGAGAAAATATCAAAAGAAGAAAGTTTGAAGAATGTTGGTAACCAATTGCTGGTAGCCAATGACTTCCACAGAATCTTTCCTTACTGTGGAAGTCAATGGCTCCCGGCAACTGTTTGGTTACCAACATTCTTGAAAATATCTTCTTTTTTGTTCAACAGAAGAAAAAAACTCTTATTTCTCCCACAAATGAAAATGCCATCATTTACCCACCTGTTCCAAACCTGTGAGAATTTCTTTCTTTTTGAAGAATCTTGGTAAACAAAGAGTTGACGGTAGCCATCGACTTCCATAGCATGAAAAAAATTAAAAAATACTTTGGAAGTCAATAGCTACCGGTAACAGCTTGGTTACCTACATTCTTAAAAATATCTTATTTTGGAACATGTTTGGAACAAGTTATTGGAACAAGATATTTTTGCATGAACTATCCTTTTTAACATGCTTCACCATGTTTAAATCCTTTTTGCAGATTTCCCCCCCTAGATACATCGAATAAAAAGCACAAATTAAGTCCACAGATATGCAGAAATTCTCAAGCACTGATTGACAACATATGTCTCCTCATATCTCCCCTGTGAACTTTAAAAACAGAGGAATGGAGTCATATGTAAACAGCGTAAATGCTTGGGAAGCATTAAATTCCTCTTCCATCTGCAGAGCAGAGGCAGTATTCCCAGAAGCCCCGAGTGTAGCGCTGAGGTGATCCACACCCGGTGAGCTCATCCTGACGTGTTTGTGTGCAGGCATGGATTAACCCCATAACTAATCTATAATGCACATCTGCGGTGGTGAGAGAGAGCACAGGCATTAGGAACAAACCAAGAGCCTGTAGGATAACGGCCCAACACAGACCTCACCACACACTCCATGAGCAAACACGAGGAGGGAGAAATGAGGCGGTTATGGAGCACAGCAAGTATTCCCCCTCTCCATTAGGGGTTTACAATTCTTCTTTGAAAAGTTCATGAAGCAAATCAGCTAGCTCTTGAATGACAAACTTCATTATAAAGCAAAAGAATATTTGTCTGTATGAAAATACAGACAATGGTGCAAGATTGCTCATACACTGAAGCACTATGAATGGCATATATTAAATACAAAATTATGGTACGGTAATAGGAAAATACTTATAGTTAATGATTCCAAGTACAAAAGCAATACATTCGTTTTATTTTATTTAGTTTTATGTGTGTGAAACACTCAAATATATACAATTATAAAAGTAGTTTAAATATGTAGGGAGACAAGCTAATCAGTGGAATAAATTTACAGCAAAACATTTGAATGAAAAATGGTAAAAATATTACTATTTCAAAAGATGCAATAAATTAATCAAAAATGACTTTTACAATGCTGTAAAAGTCTATTAAACAGTTCTTAGAAATTTTCTATTCATCGAAGCATGACTATTTTCAATATTATCATTATTATTATCATCATTATTAAATCAGCACTCTTAGAGTAATTTCTGACACTAAAGAAGACTGGAGTAATCATGCTGAAAATTCAGATTTAGCATCATAGGAAGAAATTACATTTTAAAATATAATCAAATAGAAAACAGTTCTTTTAAATTGTTATAATATTTCACAATATTACTGTTTTTACTGTATTTAAAAAAACAAAAAAACAAATAAATGCAGTTTTGGTGAGAATAACCAACAACCAGACTTGTTTCAAAAAAATCTTACGACCCTTTTGAATGTTATATATTTTATTCAATAATTGTATCAATTAATAGTCAAGAAAACTGTATTTCTTTATTTCCAAGACTTAGAAAATACATAAAATAAAAATTGATCAGTCTTTTGAAATGGTGCAAGCAGACAAATTTGTTTCCGTTATACCTTGTTTAATTGCGATTCTATCCAAAGATTCAGTCTGGGTCTGCACGCACGCACGCACGCACGCATGCCCGCGCGCACACACACACACACACACACACACACACAAGCAGAGTGTTTCCGGTCTGCCCATGTAAGGAAGGCACATCCTGCTGGTTGCCATGGTGATTAAGGGTGCTCAAGACAGACAGAGTGCTTTACCTTGCTGATGTGAAGCTGCTGCTGCTGGAACTGTTGCTTGTGTTTCTCCAGGAACTGCTGGTGCTGCTGTTGAACCACCAGCTGCTGCAGCGCCTGGGCGTTCTGGGGCAGGGGGGCCGACTGCGTGCGTCCGAGGGGCCGATGCTGCCGGAGCTTGTGGATGGGATGCGACTGCAGGGACACGCCCCCCAGGCCTGAGGACACAACACATGGGCTTTGGGTTACACAGCAGATTCTTGTTAGCACTCAGCCCTGAGCTAATTAACACCTCGCCAGCTTTGGCTCTCGGGGGGTTAAGTTTCCTGAACACATGGCTGAAGCTGCCCACGGATGGCTCATGAAGCATCTGATGCACAAATAAAACTGACAAGATCTTTCTCAAAAAGTGCAAACAGAGCACTGAACTGGAGAGTTACCATTTCAAACTTAACATGCTGTCCTAAATATGTAACTAATGGTGCAAAAGAAGAAAAAGAAAACAAAAGATGTGGCAAAAAAATATTTATATGTGCATTTAATGCATTTGTACATAGAAATAAATTATATATATATAATTCAATATAAAATACAGATAAAATAAAATATATATATATAATATATATATATATAATAACTATATATAAATGTGAACATAATATATTAATATAAATATATGCTATATACTATATATTCATTAATTTGATATAAAATAACATTATATGATACATAAAAAATATAAATGTAATTGAATTATATTCTATAAAATTACTAAAACATGTATCTATATAAATACATAAATAATTGTAGTAGATATTGTTTGACTTGGACAACGATCAATTATACTGTGCACAATAATTATACAAAGAAATATGTTGCCCCCAGAATGCCACAACTGACCAATCAGAATCCAGCAGAGAGCAGTGTTAAGAAAGCCACAGAGTAACCCAGTATGTGACCATTACGAATTGAAACATGCATCTCTGCCTCCAGTACACCAAATGATGGATCGCCAAAGGAAAAGCTACATTTACTATTATTTATTGATTTATTTATTTTGCATTATTGCGCCACTCTGCTCCAGACACACTCTCCATCACTACTCCTCCCAGGGGCTTGAACCTTCCTGTTTGTACACTTCCTGTGGATTCGCTAGTGGGTGGAGAAGAGCTTTCGTCTTTAACGTGATGGTTTATGATGGCACAAATCATTAGTCAGAATTGACTGCGCCAGCGAGGAGTCTCTCTCTCTCTCGCATCCTCAGGATAAGTATTGACCTCTTCTTATTGGCAGCCTCCCTCTCCCAGCTCTCGTGAAGCCGATCCTGGCACATCAGGAGGCTAATTAACACCGCCTATGACTAATTCGATTAAAATGAGCCTTCTTTAGTGCGTATCGGAGGAAATTGAATCCAGTTTATAAAGGGCGCTGCATAACCTATGCTGGACTAATTATAACCAATAAATGCATGACATCCACAGGGAGAGCGGAGCGCAACGCATTATGATCCTGCGAGGCCCCGGGGCACCTGGCTGTTCCGAGGCCCCCCTTTGGTGCAATTTTGAAATGTAATGTGAAAACAATAGGCAATTATGTCACAGAAATGAGAAATATTTGTGTATTATGAGAATTAACAAACCATGTAAATATTCCATTTAAGCAATACAACAGTTGCAAAGATTATACATGAATTATGAAAATTAAACATTGAAAGAGGGAGCAGAGGGGTAAAGTGTGTCAGATGCTTAAGGGTAAGATGTGCTGTGGTGAACGACTGAAATGTTTTCAAGCAGGGGCCACATTTCCTTCCTTTTAAAGGAAATGAGGAGTTATACATGAAGTCTGTAAAACTGCAACATTGTATGTTTCCTTATAACCTAAAACAACGGCTAAAATGTACAATTATTATATTTACATTGCATTTACATTTATGCATTTAGCAGACTTAGTATAGATTAATAATATCTTTAAGAAAATGTGAATAATAAAAAGAAACTTTAAAACATAATAGTACATTCTTATAATGTATAAAATAAATACATCAATCAATCGAAATACAGTATAAAATTTCTGAATATCTAGTAAAACGCGATTTTGAAACAAAATAGTGCATTGCATTTTTTATTGTATATACATTGTATTTTTTCATTTAATACAATACTATATAACAAAGCATAAATAAAACAAATATTTAATAAAAAAAAAAATCTAAATTAATATTACACTGCAGAAATCTTGAATAATAATGTATTGTTATATATATATAAATATATATAACATATATTTAAATAAATTAAAATGAACAAATTAGAATAAATTATTCATATAATATAATGATATGATATATGACATGATATGATATGATATGATAAAAACTAAGTTTTGGTATTTTATTTTATTTGAAAGAAAATTGTTCTCGTATTCCCCAATAATTTAAATGTTGTCTTGGCATGACACAGACAACACATTTATTTTTAATGTCTAAATGTAAAATATAATTCAAACTTTTATGGACAGATGTTATAGACCTTCTCTTGTCACGTTCTGTTTTCTTCAATAAAAACGTCTCTGCAGGTTAAGGTGTCTCTGTAACATCAATATTGATTATTATGACTGCGACTGACCTGCGAGGGAGTTCTGTGCAGCCGACTGCTCCAGAAGCACCATATGCTGCAGAAGAGTGTTGTGTGCCGAGCCACCCTCCCGCTCTAAGGTGGACGCGGCCAGGTAAGAAGGCAGGTGGGCTCCTGGCATGAACGGAGTGGTTATGGGTATTCCTGGCTGCATGCCTGGCACTGCCATTCTGTCACCATCCTGTTGGCCAGACACCACCTGTGTGAGCAGAGAATGAAAGAGCATGATTCCAAAAGAATCTAGGGCAAAGAAGAGAGGACATTCCCTCGTAAATTATGTTCCATTCGCGTCAGAGACCCATAGTCAGTTATATTGTCTCTCAAAAGGCTCTTTCTGAGGGGCTGAAAGCCACATGTGGCCCCCTGACGGTCCAGACAGGGGCCTCTCTATGACGGAGAGAAAGAAAGATGGACTCACACTGGAGGGGCCGGTGGCCGGCAGGCCCAGGGTGATGTTGGGAAGGGAGGGCGATGTGTACAGAGACAGCTGGCTAACAGGACCCTCTCTGCCCATGAGTCTGTGCGCCAAAGATGGCTGGAACGACACACACACACACACACCAACATATGCACAGATAAATAAACCCCACCGATAAAAACAAACAGCTCTGTCTGGTTGCTCTCCGGACCCCTGTGGAACCAGTCTACAGAAGGAGACTGTCCACAGCTTAAAAACATGCAAGGAAACGGCCAGGAAAATCTCTGAACACTTCTTAAAGCAACAAGCGGCAAGTGTGGCCACCAATAAAACTGAGCTAGAACTACTAAAACGTGTCCTAAAGAAGAAGCATTCAAAGAGATTTAGAGGTCCATTTAAGAAAGCACCAATAAGCTTCGAGAGCGACGTCATGTGCTGCAGTGATTTTATCATGCTTTAAAAGGTTTTCTTAGGCACAGTGAAGCAAAGAGCCTAATTAAAAACCATTTTTTTAAACCTTTTATTAAATCGTGGCTTTAATTATTTATTAACCTTTTATTAAATCGTGGCAAAAGTTATATTACTGAAGACAGATGTTTAATACATTTTTTTGTTAATGGTTAACAATAGTCAAAATGTTACTTTTATATGGACTAATGCAATATTGTAATACATTACTTTAAAAAGTACCTTTCCTCAACACTGTTTGTATGTAATAGTTTTAATATAATTCATGATATATATTATGAGTATTTATTAATAAATATTATACATGAATGCACAATATTAAAATCCAGAAATAATAAATAAATACATATATTTAGACAAATATTAAAACAATAAAACAATTAATGTATTATAACATATTTTAATTAAATATAGGCATATTGCACATTATGTTATAATTTGACATCACGTAAGGATGATTTTGCATTTCTTATCATTTAGAAAGATTTAGATTTTGCCCTTAAATTAAAAAAAAAAAAGTTCCAAATAAAAATAAAAAGACTATTTTACTGTTAATCAAAACTAAACATTTGATTTACTGGATCATCCAAAATCAGGCATGACCACATAAAACATACTCATTGTCATTTGAGAATTATAATAAATACCAGAGATGTCAAAACTGATCTTAAGCAGCCGTGCTCACAGATTCATATGCAGTGCGCTGTACCTCCACTGGACTGCAGGAGATTGATCCAGCGATGCCGTTCTCATTGGTAATGTTGTTTGAGCTGTTGTTGGGTGAACTCGGACCAGAACCAGGAGCACTGCTGCATGCTGATTCTGAGAGAGAATGGACTTGATTAGTTTGGTGTCAGTCAAGAATGAACGGATGTTGGAGTCATGGCCTAGCAGTGCATGCAGGAGATTCTGCCATTTTTTTTACTTTCACTCTATGAATAAAATGTGAACAATCCTCTCACCTGCCATGTCCAGAGAGCGCTTCTTTGCCGTGGTGATCTGCCCATCCTTCCTCCGAAGCAGTGGGCTACTCCTGCGCTCCGTAACTTTCTGCTTTAGCCTGGAACGCAGCTTCAGGTTGGGCTCAGATGCTGATGAGAGATGGAACAGAAAATATAGTTAATATTTAACACCATTTTCAAATAACAGGATGTGTGTAGGAGAGCTATGTGACATTAAAACCAAATGGACCACATTCACACTTAGGCTTTGCTCCAAAACCACCTTGCTATCTACCTCCTATTTGGCCAGCTGCCTTTTAAGACAACATCCTAAATAGAGTATAACTTTATACACACTGAACATAGACAGGAACTGTGGCGTCATGAAATTAGTGAGCTAATAAGCATAAAAAATATGGCACATAAAAAAAAAATACTAGGTAAAATAATAAAAGCTTATTTGAAAAAAAAAAAATAATAAATTATATATATATATATATATATATATATATATATATAATTTTTTTTTTTTTTTTAATATACTTATCACTTTGGAATGTGTTAGGAATTATATTTAACTTGAAAAATAAAATAATAATACATAATTACAAATACAAACACACAGAAAACAAATATATACAAGTAACAAAATAAATATCCAAAGAAATGTATATAAATAAAAATACAAATACAAATAAATACATAAACATAATTAAGATATATATTTTATTTTTTTTAAAAAGAGAAAGAAAGAATATCTGGTCTGATATGATTTTTGACTGATTCAGCAGAATACAACTGTTAAATAACCAAGAGGTTTGACACTAGCTTGGCGTCCGATGCAGCTGATCACTCCTTATAAAAGAGTCACTCATTGTGCTTGTGAATCCAGATTCCAAACCAGCATCTGAAAAGCTTCCAGCTTGGCATGGCAACTTACCCAAAAGTTTAATCAAGTCCATCTAAGTGTTAAAACTGCAAATGAATACCCTCGGTGGAGAGTGTAAACACAAGCTCTTGGAGTGTGACGTAGCGTGTCAGAACAGGCCTGCCACTGAGGCGGCGCACAGGCCTGGCCTGCAATTACAAAAAGCAAAAGTTCACCGTGAGGGTCACGCCTGTTTGAAGCTGTCATCCAGGCACGAACGTTTCGCCCATTAGCCACTGCTGACATTTTCACCTGCTCGGATACTCCAACAAAGGCTTCTCAATCCCTCTTCTGCCCCAATTGTGCTCTAACATTTAATCCCTGCCTCGTTTGTGACCCCCTGTCAAAATGTGCACGGCATTCAAAATGTACATATTTTTTTCCCAGGTATTTTTTTTGATGATTAGTAAGTTTAGCATTTATTTCAAATTTAATAATTTCTAGTTACATAATAATTAGTAATCAATAAGTGCAAATAATTATATAAACTAAATCAATTACTGTCAGTACATTAACATTATCAACATTAAATTCCATACAAAATAATAATACTACGTCTGAAACAAATTGATCATGTTTTAAAAAAAACAGACTAAGGTTTATCATTACTATAATTGATTTATTACATTTTCTTGTAGTATGAGATACTGCTTTGAAGTTAATTGTGGACAAGTGCAATGTTTCTGAAACAACTGAATATATACTAAATTAAAAGATCAAACATCTGCATTGCATCAGAGCATAGAAATAACCGTCAGACTGAATAATCACATTACAACAATAAAGTGACTAATACACAGAGCACTAACATATATACCTAAATAGAGTGAATCAAATTCAAAAGTAAGTCAAATTCAATTTAAATGAGATTTGTAGCTTTATGGAAAGTAGTGTTAAAATCAAAAGCAACCATGATAAAATAACAAAAAATGAACATTGACATATAGAGATTTAAAACAAACAGATATATTACTTACGGTTACAAAATGTATCTAGTATTATTATAAAGCAAATTATAGTAAGTATAGTGTGGTCTTCTGATCACAAACTAGTCACTTAAAGCACATATTCAGGTGTTAAATACTGGGAAAATATAATTTATTACCTCCTATGGTTTCTAATGAGTCATAACACGTTGAAATGGATGAGTTCAAATGAATGTTCAAAGTAAAAACCTGCACCACTGGCTCAAATAAGTACTGTAGATGTTGAGGAAACATTGATTCCATCACTTCTCCTCTCAAGAGCACTCTATTCTGAAAAGCCAATCTTGTGGTTATACTTCTACAACTAGATAGATATGAGGATGACACTTCTTGTAAGTGGTAGGAACATTCCCAGACATCTATGTTAAAGAAAGCTGGGCATGCAGCCATTAATGCTTACATTAGAAAGGCCAGAGGAACACGGAACGGTAATAACAGGAGTAAATTCAACAGCGCATGAGTCCATCTTACGCCATCTGCCATTTAATAAAAAGTAGAAACAAAACTTTTACGATTACAAAACTTGTTGAGCATCACCACAAAGCACATTTAACAGTAACGTATTACATTTTTTTTTTTTACTGTACAAAAGCAATAAAAATACCATAATATGTTCACAGAGATTTAGAAAACACGCTAAGTCCACATACTTGGTTCTCCGAAAAAACATATATTCTACTTTGAAATGTTAGTTCCATGTCGGAATGTCTGTTTTTTTTTGGTCTACGTGATTCTGCAAACTGCCAAATTAGCCAATAGGCTTTCAACACCCTGAGTTGCCAGTTGGTGGAAAACACAGCGTATTGCCATGGAAGCCAGTAAACAAACTGGACAAGAAAACACAGATCCTATCCGACCTAAAAATCCTCAGCATCCATCTAAACAGCTTTGTGACCAGAGCAACTGAAATGCAAATAAAACTATTTTGAATATAGACTGCAATACCCAATCCAACCACTAGTGGTTAATATTACATACTGCACCTATAAAATGATATTCAAAATCCAACAGCTCTCAAGCTATACAACCTTTGGTCTGACCACTTGATTCATTTGAATAGTTTTATCATGAAATATAGGTCATAGTCTGCAGCTGTAAAGGAAATGGATGAGCACTCTCGCTGGCAGGACTCAAGGCCCTTGACTCTCACCCACCTCTTGTAAAAACTGTTGAGATGGCAGAAGTGTGCGAGTGTGTTCGGGCCAGCGCTGTTCCAGAACTCTCTGACACGTCCGCTGCAGTGGCCCATGATATTTGCTGATGTTACACACTCACACACGTCTGCTCCAAACTCTACTCCTGAAGGGTGACGGTGACCCTACTGACAAGGCAGGACAGGTTAAAAACTATTTTCACCAAGTGAATGTCCATAATGTGGATAAATGAAGTCATATTTATTTATATATTTTTTTTTTTTAATTTTTTTTTTATTTCAAGCAAATAGTGCGACAACAGAAGAATACACAATAATAATAATAATAACTTACACTTATGCTTGAAATGGAGCGGGGAGAAGTAAAACTTATTGAACCCCACCCCAGTTTGTCAAAGAATTTATATGAACAAAATAGCTGCTTCCTTCTTCAATTATCTCAAAGAAGAAAAATAAATAAATAAATTATATATATATATATATATATATATATATATATATATATATATATATATATATATATATATATATATATATATATATATATATATATATATATATATATATATATATATATATATAAATAATAGTAATAATATTACCTCAGGTAACAATGATTATCAAATACCAACAATGGTAGATACCACAAGGGTCTATACAGTAGCTCTTCATACAAGGAGTCTCAAAGCAGCTTCACATTAATAAGAAAATACCGATAGTATATAATAGTGTCATTATTCAACTTTAGTAAGCTTAAGTGTAGTTTCAGTGTAGTTCAGAAAAGCACTATGGATGCACAGATATTAAAATCTATAAGCCAATATTTATTTACATTTTTTCATGGCCGATAACCAATAAAATTCTAGATTTGTTCAATTAATAATCAATCAATAATTATACGGAGCAATATGAAAAAGGTTATATGCGCTGAGATTTTTAGATTCCATTTTTTTTTTAAAGTGTAAAGATCACAAAGTAAAAGATCGTCATCAAGGTTCTAAGCTTGAGTTTAACCATAATACAGAAAAGCACCAGGGATGCACAGCTATTAAAATCAATAAGTCAATATTTCTTTTCATTTTATGGATGATATTAAAATTCTGTCCGATTAATTTAAAATAATAGTTTCAAATGCAGATATGTGAAACCAATATATCTTTTCATATCAGGGCTGATAACGGATAAATGGCCAATTTAAAAATTCAAAAAATTAAATTGAAAATAAAACCTATAATATATTATTTCAAAGGCTAGCAGTGAATTTAGGCATCAAGAATAGTAATAAGTAATATGAAAAATGTTTTCACTTAAATTTTCAATTTGAAATTTTCTATAGATTACATTTAACAGTGTAATTACATAATTCAACAATTCGTCTCCTCTGTGTCTCTTCACATCACCGTAGTGGCAAATTTTAGAGAACATCCACTAAACGCAAAATGCGTTAAAACAAGTATACGTTTTCTACATGTATTTACGCTTTGATCTGAAGGAAAACAGTGCATCCTTGTGGCGCGGCTGACACAGAAGAGCGTAAGCTGCCTGTGTTCAGCTCATATTCTTAAAAAAATGGTGCTACGGTGATGCGGAGAGACACAGAGGAGACAAATTGTTGAATTATTTTTGTTTTTTTTGCGTACAAAAAGTATTCTTGTTGCTTCATAATGTTACGCTTGAACCACTGATGACAGGTGGACTATTCTGACAATGTCTTTCATACTTTTCTGGACCTTGACAGTGTAACTTACTTGGCAGTCTATGGGACAGTCACAAGCCTCCCGCTTTTCAACCAAAA
The DNA here is from genome assembly GCF_963082965.1 of Carassius carassius. Classification (NCBI taxonomy): domain Eukaryota; kingdom Metazoa; phylum Chordata; class Actinopteri; order Cypriniformes; family Cyprinidae; genus Carassius; species Carassius carassius. Next base: position 27,249,532 of record NC_081773.1, read on the forward strand.
TAGGGGTGGGCAATATGGGAAAAAATATACCACGTTTTTTTTTTTTTTTTTTCCACAATTCACAATTCTTTGTCATCTCGGTTTTACTATTTTGCAAGTTTTCTGAGCATTACAGCCAAACTAATGTCCCTATTATAAAGACAAAGCCTTTCAAGGTAACAAAAAAAAGAATGGCAGACATTTAGACCAAAGAGGGCGGAAAAAAAAAAGAAAATCTTTGTTCTTATTTTTTTATAACAAAAATAAAAAAAGACAAAGATACACATTACAGCTACACATAATATACAAATAAAACAAGCAGTGCTTTATTTTCAGTTACTATAGGTGTATTTAGCAGGAGGAACTGAATGAAAAAATATAAAAATAAAATACTATATAAACTGATTCCTAAAGCAACTGTATTCAATTTCTTCAGTCAAGAGCAGTGAGTGATTTTTCTCTTTGTGTTTTGTTGTTTTATTAACGTGAAAGGAATAGTTCACCCAAAAATAAAAAATTCCGTCAACTGTCTGTCAATTCTGTCATAGTGTTTTATTTTTTATACCACCATTTACTCACTCAAAAGTGGGTTTTAAACCTGAATAAGTTTCTTTATCTTCTGAACATAAATGCTGTTTTGAGGAACATGGAAAACCAAACAGTTGCTGGTCCACAGTGACTTCCAGAGTATTTATTGCTTTTATTTGCAACTATTTGGTTACCCACATTCTTCAAAATATCTTCTTTTGTGTTCAGCACAAGAAAGAAATTAATACAGGTTTGGGACAACGTGAAAGTAAATAAATAATGACAGAAATTAAATTTTAGGGTGTTCTATTCCTTGACAGTAATGACAGTACGCTGCGTGTCTAATAGGCCTACTGCGAAATTGCTCCAGTTGCCCTGTGTATCATCAGCCTAACTTTTTTCAAAAGCCCTAAAAATGTAGTGAACATACTGTAAACAAATAGACAACTGTTTGCATTTGCATACACGTTTGTCAGCTTTTGGTTACCAAACCTGCTCACTAAACATTACCCAAGAAACAAAGCACAGTCCTGTGCACTCTTCTGTCCTTTACAGCCTGCATCCCAGGCTGATTAGTGTAATTGTGTTTAAAGCTCAAGCTCAATTCCTTCCAGATTTCTCTATCCTCGGCTTTCTAATCCTGTAAACTACCCAGCGAAAATTGATGTCAACATGAATGTGAAGAGCACTTCGATGTAACCTGGAGGTGATTCATATGGTGTACAAATGAGTAGAGCAACGGCAATGCTTGGTGCGACGTCTCAAACTCATTTTCTGTAAAAGTGTCCTATTTCTGATCAAATGAGAGCCAATGTGTTTCAAGTGAAGCATAACAGACAGTCATTTACTCAGTGCTCCAAGGCTGTCAACAGCGACTAATTGTTTGCGAGGAATTCTGAGCCAGATTTTCTAAGAAAAAACACTTGTGCATGACTTGTGAAAGAATGAGTCACCGAAAAAGATTCACGGTTGCTACAAGTCTGCTCTGCGCAAAATGTCAGCTCTGTGACCTTCCCGCCTGCTCAAACACGTTCAGAAGAGCACAGCCTCGCATCGCAGCACTGCAGGAGAAACGCATGAATGAAATAAAAGAGCTCTCGCTGAGTCACATACTTACAGCATACATTCACACTTACTGCAGAAAGGAAGGTGTCAACACCGCTGGAGGATATTACCCGTAAAAGTAGCATGCTCTAGTACTGCAATACTTATTCTAAAAAGTATATAATTATGCTACATTATGATACTACTTTTTCTGTCTTCATACAAATTTTTCACATATGACAATCACAAGAAATGTAAAGCATCACGAATCGGAATGGAACATTTTTATTCTCTTGCAAAATCAACAGAAATTTGCATCAGAAACTTCATAAAAATCATTAGAAGACTTGTCAAATGCAACTGCAACAAGCAACTGTCACAAAATGTTTATGGCAAAAGGCATGCAAAGTGTTATTTTTGTCTGCTACATAGCAAAAAAAATTGGAAAGTAATGCACATTAAAACTATGTAAATTTGGCAACTAACATGCTTTTTTATGCATTACATAAAATAAAAAATATATACATATGTTACTTGTGTGTACCTTAATGAGCAGTACCAATATTGTTTCAAATACATTTTTTGTGAAGACTGATCATGAAGAACAAAAATTTGATTACATAAAACGTTACTTATTTTATCATTATCATTAATTATAAAAAATTAGATTCTCTGAACAATCTGATTACATAACATTACATATTTAAAAACCGTAACTGTGTATATTACAATATTACATTTCAATGAATTGCTGTGTAAAAAAATATGATTATCTGTTAAAATCTGTTTGTACAAAATGTAATTTAACAAAGTTACTGATATTGCAATCTAATAAGTAACGCAATGTTTCTTTAAAAAAAAAAAATAATCGGACTACGTGAAAAATCTGATTTCATAATATACGTTTTTATTAGAAAGAGTACCAGATATTGTCTAAATTTAATGAGTGACATCACTTTGTTCATGAAATCACTTGTTGCATAAAAATCTGATTATGTAAAAAATCGGATAATTTACAGTATCTGATGCTAAATTAGATATTTGAAGGGGAAAAAATTATTACGCAACATGCAGCGCTTATTTGAACAAAATAACTACACTTGTCAAACGTCACTTAACTCGTTGAGAACAGCAATTCGATAATGAAACTTGTAACATATAATGTAGAGCTTAAATGATTCCTCGAGTAACTGGAGTAACTTGATTACAAAAAATGATCGAGGCAAATTCCTCTGCCTCGAAGCCTCTTTTAATTTATTTTAAATCTCACGTCAGGTTCTTTCGCAATGATTTTTTTAATGTGACACAACGCGTTTACGTCACCCACAAAGCCGAAGGAGACACAACTAGGGCCCTATGATTTCCGCGATGCAGAAAACGCGGAGGGAATCACGGAATCCAGTCATAAAAACAGCTTTTACAGTTTAACGCGGAATGGCACGGAATTTGCCAAATTTTGAATGAATTAATCAAAAATAGGTCATTGCACTTTCATCAAATCACGATATGGACTAATATCTGTAAATATTAAGCCGGAACAGTCTGAATCTAAATATGAATCCTGCATGTTCTGCATGTCTCTGTTAATGATGGAGCAGAAGCGTGTCTTCCTTTATTAACACACGCTGAAGCGCGCGTGACGCTCGCAGTGATTTCAGCTTCTGCTGTCTCACTATAAGGACGTGAACACATGAACAACATCTCCAGAACTGCTCTGACAGTCACTTCATGAGCATTTGACCGTTGTCACATCACATACACAGAACTGTGAAGGTACGTCAACCCGTCAAAATAAAAGTCCGTTTTTTAAGGTTTAATCACACAATTTCTTCCATGTTTTATTTTTAATAGCAATTCCCTTTGTTTACCAAAAAGTTAAGTTTGCTTAATTTTTTATAATTAAAAGATAAATTAAATTAATGTTTTATGTGTTTAATGTTTAATGTGCATCTCAGAAAATGCTTTATTTTAAACCCCAACTGAATGGCACTTAAATGCACTTAATTCATCTGTCAACTTTATTGTCATTGTTCACAGTACAAGTACAGACAGAGAAAACAATGGATAATAATTAAATGTTTATTTTTGATGTATGCATTGCATTTTATGCATTTAAAAAGTACAAATATTTTTTATTTCTGAAAAAGAAACTTTCATTTTAAGAAAGTTGTTCATTTTAAGAGACCCAGGAGTCTTATTTTCTCTTGCATAATTAATAATGCACTTTAAATAAGCAAAAACACATTTTATCCGATTACTCGATGGAATTTTTGGTAGAATACTCGATTACTAAAATATTCGATAGCTACAGCCCTAATATAATGCCCCAAAACACTGCTCACCACTATCAGAAAACCATGACAAAAACCCAGAAGAGCAACCGTCTGTGCAGCATTCGCGGCACTGGACATCTAGCAGACTTCACTGTCCTAAAACAACATCACACTTCCTGCAGCTGCCAACAGTCAAGGTTCCAGATGTACGACAGTTAGGTGAGACGTGTGAAAACAGACTCGGGCCTGTCCTGAGAGGGAAAGTGAGCGTCAAACAGTTCTGGTTAAGGCCGGGCCACCCTCCTTCTCCATAACCCCCCTGCAGGAATGCACTCTGCCAGCCAGAGCAAACTGAGGTTTATCTACAGCGGGACGACTGGAATCGACTTGCAAACGAGCCTCACCACAAACTCAATCATCAGAACTAAACAAAGAACATTTCACAGCTTGAAGTTCAGACCATCGGATCCTCTTTCCCAGAGTACCACCGCCTGTATGCTCCTGCTGCTTTCCCAGGTTAACAGCACACATGGGAAATATAACCGTGAAAGGACGTCAAAGAGGTTGTGCCACTCATGGATAATGAAAACAATGAACTGTGGGAACACAGATCACATCAAACCAAACTGTGGATTGCAACAGCACAATCAGGGTCCAATATTAACACCCGCCAAGAGCCAAATGTGAGCAGATGACGACATCTAACTTGTCAACAGCACATTTATAGGTAAGATCATAGGAATCTCAGATTATGTGCAATTCTGCTGATGAAATAAAAGTAAATTAAAATCAATTAAAATCAAACACAAAAACAATCTATTAAAGAAAAATGAACAACTGTTAATTGTTGAAAAGTTTCTGTAGGCTGTATGAAGTCATTTTTTTTAACTGAGCCCCATGTGGCAACACATATGGTGGAATATTCTTTCACATTAAGATGAAATTAAAACTGTGGAACAAAATAATTTGTTTCTTTTGACAGGTGCAGTTAAAAAGCACAGTGACTCAAGTTGTTTGGCACAAATATGCAAAAAATAAAAAATTAATAAATAAAAATTATGAAATAACCAATTTAATTAAATAAATAAAAACAACTAAAGTGTCTCTTTCTTACAGGGAAAAATAAAATAAAATAATATAACAACAAAACAACCTGTTTCTTATAGGGATAAACTAGAAAAAAACACTAAAATACTAAAATAATATATAATATAAAGAATAATAAATTAAAAACTGTCACTGAAAACAACACAACACAAAACAAAACAAAAAAATAAAATAAATAAAATGCCTGTATGGAAACTGATATCATGTAAATTTTCTCAGATTATAAACAGTTTGGCAGGTGCAGCAAAACATTCATTTTGGACTAAATCATCCTCTTGGAGACCTAGAGGTCATAAAGGTTGCTGTACAGTAGGACCCTTTGATTTAGGTAGCAGGAGCTGCATTCACCTTCTGTGCGCAGTTACGACTGTAGTGCACTCCGCAGCACCTCCCCCTCCTGTCTCCCTGGCCTGCACTGTAATTACGCAGGTCTCACCGGGGATCTGTGTGTGCTAAAGGCCCAGGGCAGGTTGTACTGCGGGTCTCTGACAGGCCCATTTCCAGGGTGATTAATGAGCACAGAGGCCTTACTCTACCTAAACCAGCCCAAAGTGAGTCTGCATAGGAATTGCCCTTGAGTGCTCTCCTGCAGCGGGGCGGGGGGACTTCTTTAACACACACTGCCTGCATGGAGCCGGATAGTGAAGACAGTGATGCTGAAGCAGGAGACCACAGACACTGGAGCTCTTATTAAAACACAGCAGATGTCAGAGAGAATGTCTTTACTTAAACATCCTAAAACCTCATGGACGTTTCTCCTCAAAAGCAGAAAACTTTCCAGAACGTTTTGCGAGAGAGAGAGAGAGAGAGAGAGAGAGAGAGAGAGAAACCAATAGGAACCTCTAATGCCATCAATCTAAGCAATGTTACCTGGACCTTAGTTGCATCTAAAAAAAAACAACAACTTATTCGAGTCATGCTTTACAAAACAAAACAAAACAAAACAAAACAAAACAAAACAAAACAAAACAAAACAAAACAAAACAAAACAAAACAAAAAACTTATTCATTCATTTCTTTCCATAATGATTCGGTATATTTCCCTTCTGAGTTTTAATGGAACATGAAAAAACTTTATATTTCTAATAATAAAATAAATAATAAAATAATGAATTTTTTAAGTAACTAATTTGGGTGCTTGAGTCTGTTGAATGACAATGCTTTAAAGTAATGTATATGAGTTATTGAAAAAAATGTGTTTATGTATATATATTCTCTTTATGTATATACTGTATTCTGTATATACAGTATGAATGGGAAGTGTGTCCAGATTTTTGACTGGTACTGTACTATGATATACACAAAGAATATCGGCTGATACATGTATGAAGGACTTTTTTTACTCCCTAATATCGGTATCGGCCCCCCAAAAAAAACATATCAGTTGGACACTAATCATAAGCATACATAACTGCAGTATTTGTTTTATTAAACTTGCTAATTTTAATAAAAACATGGCATCACAATAATAAGCATTTTAATTTAATGGTCATGAAAATAAAATGTTGGCGTAAACTGTCATAACTATTACTAGCTAAATAAATTGTCCTAAAATAGGTTTAATTAACTTAGTTTTAAATATTTAAATGATGAAATGTTTTAATAAATTTGTATTTATTAATATTATTATTTTTTAATTTATTAATTATTATTTTTAAAATATGTTTTACTCATTATTATTTACTTATTATTCCTTTGAATTTGGCGATATACTTTTGTTAATTTATTACTAAAAAACTAAAAAAACTAAAATAAAAAAAAAACCTAAACAATAATTTATAAAATAATAACAATTAATACAAATGACAAAAGCTCATAGCAAAATGACAAAAAAATTTAATTAAAATAAAATAAATGCTAAAAATATAAAAATAAAAGCAAATTCATAAAAAAACAAAATAAAAACTATAATTGTACATAGATAATACTAAAATAACACTGTTAAGAAAATCTTTGATTATATAATATTTTGGGCAAATTAATTTTAAGCCATTCAAACACAGCTCCACATTTTGTAGCCGATGAACTTCACAATCTTTTACAGATGTGTGTGAGTGTGAGAAAACAGCTTCTGCATCCACAGAAGGAAAAAGTGGTTTCCACGAGCGTCAAAGGTCACAGAGTTTGTTCAACATTTTTTGGAACCAGTTCGGCGTAAGTAAACCTGAACTGGTGTAAAAAAGTGAAAAGACTGGACAAGATGCATTGAGAAAAAGAGGCTTAGTTTTACCTGTCTTGCGGAGCGGGAAGTCATCTTTGGGGTCGTACATTCCCAGCACCGGGTGGTTGTAAGTGGAAATCCCTGTCTGAGGTGGTGAGCTCTGGTCCAGGGAGCTGTGCTGGGTTTTCCTGTGGAACAAATCACAAACACACACACAGGTACTCAAATATGTGCATTTCTAGACTTTTCCACACACAGCTGCTCACCATTCCCAGCAGCGGGATGCTTTTTGCCAACTAATGGGAATGCAAACTCAGATCACCCATAATGCCTCAGTGTGGTCTAAGTGTGTGTGTGTGGAGGGTACCATTCTGTTTACAAATAAACACGCTTGAGCCATCAAAGCTCTGCGAGAATAAAGGATTTGCTCCTTCTAAACAGGAAAGACAACTGCAGCGGGGCATCTGAGGATAGCTGGCTTCCAACAAAAGTTTTTACATTGTTCCAAATAAAAGTGTATTTTTTTTTAAATGAAATTTAAATTAATTCAAGATATAAGAACTCAAAAAATATAAAATTCAAAAGCTAACCTAGAGAAAGATAAATAAATGAAGTACATAAATAATGAAATAAAATGGTTTTAAGACATTACTTGATTATCAGAAACGTTGGTAGTTGCAGCTCTAAATAAAGCCATTAAATTTACATATGCAATAAGAATATGAATATATATATATATATATATATATATATATATATTATAATTAGATTTAATTTAAAGAACTATTTAACAAATACATTTGACAAATAAATATAATATTAAGTAAACAAGTCAATTGAGTAAACATATATATATATATGCATGTTATTTAATGTGTATATATATAGAATGCGGTTGTCATATATATATATATATATATATGACAACCGCATTCTATATATATACATTAAATAACATGCATATATATATATATATGTTTACTCAATTGACTTGTTTACTTAATATTATATTTATTTGTCAAATGTATTTGTTAAATAGTTCTTTGCCTTGGTGAGCATTAAATAATAAAAAAATCTTATTGGCCCTAAACTTTTGAATAGTAGTTTATGTACATAGATATGTAAATGCAAAGCCTGGAACATTTCTCTCAAAAGGCCTCACAGATGAGGAGTGTGAATGTGGGCTTGAGGGAGTGTGAGTTTTTGCACAAACACACCCCTATTCACATCCACACTCTTACACTCTTACACACTGACACACGCCTCCTCTTCACCGCTATCTTTCACACATGACAAGCTCCCCAATCAAAACTTGCTCAAATATTTCTAGAACCCAGAGGTGACAGCTAGCTACATCTTTTGTGTGGTGAAGGGAGAAACAAAACTGTCAGTCAAAGTAGAAACTTACATAACATGGTTTTACTTCGGCTAACAGCTGCAAGCGAACAACTATACTACTGTACACTCTGACGTTTGGCATAAGTTTTGTGTAGCATGTAGATCTTTAGCTTTGTTTTGATCTGCTTTTAAGATCTTTGTGACGTCTTAGGTAATCTGATCACAACGCTAAATACAGGTGTAAACGGCTCCAAACCACTTCAGTATTCGATCACTCAAACCACATTCAGAGCTGGTGCAAACACTTGTGACGACACTATATTCATAGTGTAAATGTGTCCTGATGCATCTCAGATAGCAGTGAACAACAACTACTAACTTGCTAATCAATCACTGTGCTCATCACTTGGAGAATGAATACAACGAAACAAAATTAAAGCTCACCAAAATGATTAAATAAATGAATCATTCGAATGTTTTTTTGTTTTGTTTTTATTGTAAGAGGTGCAGCTGACAAATATACAAAAACAAATTTAAAACAAAGAAATAGCTAATTAATGTTTTTTACATGGGGGGAAAAAAATCTGATTTTTTTTTATAGGTGACCTGCACTGTTTGTCACAAATACGCAAAAAAAAAAAAAAAAAAAAAAAAAACAGCAAATTAATCTCTTTCTAACAGGAAAAATGAAATAAAATAAAGTAAAATAATTAAAAATAAAATACTATAAAAATTCCACTTGGCTTTTTATTAATTTTAAATGTTTTTTAATGTTTATTATTAATACACTTGACTTGTGTGAACCGGTTTAGTATTATTATTTTTTTTTTATATTATATTGTGAGTGTGTATATATATATATATATATATATATATATATATATATATATATATATTAGTGTTGGGCGATATGGTCATTTTTCAAATCGTCATATCGTCAGCCCGTGAGATCGACGATACACAATATTATCGAGCATGGGTGGAGCAAGAGAGAGACTCTTTGTTCTTGTCATAGCCTAACTATTGGGTGTTTTAAACCGCGCAAGTGCGCGAGAGAGAGCATATGGAGTCACCAATAATCAAAAAAAAAAATTACTTTCAAACATACTGACTGATTTAACTAACGTTAAATATAAAAATACTGTATTTAAAACAGCTAGTTCATACATAGTCGGACACAACTGTCATATCGCACGTCCGCATCCGCGCAGGGAAGTTCAAAATCAGTCAATCAGTCAATGGTGAAAATCAATAGCAGATTTCATTTAAAGTCCAACAGTTAAACACTTATATTGGGCATAAACGAACATTTAAATATAAAGTATTTAAAACGGGTAAGTTGATATATTTGTAGTAAAGTTGAATTGAACTGATGCATCAGTCATACAGCGCTCCGGACCGCGCGCCTCATGACGAGTCTGACGCACCGCCACAGAAACAAGAATGAGATGCAGTCTAACATAACTGTGACATTAAACTCAGTGAGGGCTCGTTTAAAAGAGTGCACATACAGTATATAGGCCGTTTAGATTACTTGTTAAAGTGCAATGAAATACCTTATACCTGCAGACGATGTACGTCTGTTTGTGGATGGAGACTTTGTAACGGCCAAAACTATGTATTTTGCATGCATCACATTATAGTGCGGTGTGCATGAAAATAATAACAAGGCGGCAGATTGAACTTATTATCCATTATTCATAGTGGTTCATAGTAGTCCTTCTACGTCATCACCACATAGTGCGTTTTATAAGTTAAGTGATCAGTCTTTAAGAAAAGGACTACGTGAGAACCATGCACTATGAATGATAAATTCGCTCTGCCGCCTTGTTAATTATTTTGTCTTTTATTTGTGACACCAAGAAAGAGTTAATCTCTCATGTATGAGAAGAGCGCGTTGCCGTATACCAGCCATACTCGTTTCGTCTGGTCAGAGGAGAACTGGCCCCCCAAATGAGCCTGGTTTCTCCCAAGGTTTTTTTCTCCATTTTGTCACCGATGGAGTTTCGATTCCTTGCCGCTGTCGCCTCTGGCTTGCTTAGTTGGGGACACTTCATCTACAGCGATATTGTTGACTTTATTGCAAATAAATGCACAGACACTATTTAATTGAACGGAGATGACATAACTGAATTCAATGATGAACTGCCTTTAACTATCATTTTTTCATTATTGACACTGTTTTCCTAATGAATGTTGTTCAGTTGCTTTGACGCAATGTATTTGTTTAAAGCGCTATATAAATAAAGGTGACTTTGACTTTGACATTAAATGTGTGGGACACCAACTCGTCGTTTTCTATCTCTTTCATTTCATGGATTTAACGAATTATCCGAGTCAAAGCGTTACAACTTCGCCGACTACATGCTCTAATCCTCCTGCGCGTGCGAGGTGTGTGTGTGAAATGCGGGCAGTGAAATTAAGTGAAATAGCTGGGCAGTTTAAAAGCCGAATTATAATAAGCAGCCTAATAAAAATAAAAATAATAGTTATTATTATTATAATCTAATACATTAATAGGAAAATGAGCCTAATATCGTCTTGATTATCGACAGAGAATTCTGCTTATGTCGATATCTCTGACGATCGTCGATACACGATACTATCGTCTATCGGCACAACCCTAATATATATATATATATACACACACACACACAAAAATATATCATATATTAATTTACTTCACAAACCAGAAAGCTGCATGTTAATGTTAACTGTAAACTGCATGCAATTTTGTCTCAAATGACTGCTTTGTCAAAACCAGATGTAAACAGGACCTGTGAGAAGCCCTTTCTGAAACATGGCACCGATCAGGTTTTGATACTCACCCGTACCAGTAGCGTGGGTCGTTGGGCAGGCAGTGGTTGAGGCTCCTCTGGGCCAGCGCTTTCTTCTTGTTGAGGACGAACTCCTGCAACCTCATCTTCACCTCAGTGCTCGCCACAGCGCCTGTCGATCAGAGCCCACAGTTCAGTAGGACCACAAACAGCCAAGCAGCGGGACATTAATGGCATTTTCTCAGCCTCTAGCCGCGCTATACCACAAGATCTATCTAAAAGCCTCGGGAAGGGGTTTCATGCATTTGTGACAGTCAATTTCTTCGCCATTTCTAAACCCTGTAATTTGCAGTGCCGTAATTTCGTCTTCTAAATGCACTTAAAAAACTCTTAATAGTCTGAGACTGAGAAGATCGAACTGTGCCCAATTGATCACGACCACAAAGGCTGACACTAGTTTTCTGGTGTCGATAAACAGCTCTTCCACTGCAGGCCGACTCGGTCCAGATATCTCTTCACATTTAAGAGGAACAACCCCTTTATCCGGTCTTAAATAGAGAGTGCAAACTCTCTATTCCAATTCCCATTGAGACCGCCACGGTTAAACAAAGACTTTTTTTCTCACTATTGTTCCATCTCTCAAAGAAACACATCAGATGGATGAATTCTCACAGTTTTTCATTCAATTAACACCTTTCCCATCGTCTGTAAACATGTCCCCAGAGGTCGTCGCTAGTGTACGCACACACCTGCGCCGCCAGACAACACGCGCTCCTCGCAGGCAACAGGTGACCGCCGTGTCAACCACAACAGTGACGGATTAAAATAGACCGGCTGTACTGTACTGCAAGGAGCATCTCAGATAAGTATACACTCTCTGAGAAAATCACTGGTAATGTTGCTCATGCCTGAAACACCAAATATTAAACTGTGTGCAACATACTTAATATATCTAATAAGATATCAGATCATTGATTTTGGCAAAAACTACCATAGACTTAACAGCCCACACACACACTAGCCATGTTTCCCATTCACCTATTTTTATTCACATTTTGAGATATCGCATAAAAAAATTAAAAAATTAAATCACAATTAAATCAATTAAACTTCAGCTGAAAACATGGCTACTGTTTCAGGAGTGAAAACTGCATATAAATATGGGAATGAATCCCCTTAATTTGTTTGTTTGTTTATGTTTGGAAGGCTACTTTACAGAACCTGTTCTTGAAAGGGTTGCCATGTCCACTTATTATAAGCAATGCAAATTAAGCATAATTTTGCTTCTTGTTTGAGCATAGATAATAAAGTGATCCAGTTTCTGGAGTTAATAGATAAGGCAGGTGTAGTAGCTTATTTTCAAGATAATGCATTTGGATTTAAGTTTATTATGGGCTTGTTCTTTATTGTCTTAATTTATCAGGAGTCAATGCAGTTGCAGAATGCAGTTGTCACTCCTGTAAATTACTGAACTGTGTGTGTACAGAAAAGGACTGAACAATGAAAGGCGAACTAACAACCAAATTTACATGCAATGTATATGTAGTCATAGTAAAGAAACAAAAACCAAATTTTCACTAATAATGTGTTTTGAAGGTGTTTGAGCAAACACCCTTAAAATGTAGTTTTTTTTAATAGAAAATAATTTTAGAAGCAAAACAGGTGGTCAGAAGGGAGTGATGCAGGTCAGACTCAAACTTATATCATCTACACGAGTGGTGCGATATATCGTCTAAATTGGTCTAACAAAATGGACATTTGACTACTTCAGGCAAGTTTTTAATTTTGGTTATGAAAAGCAATTATAATGCTGAGACAGACATCCAAGCCACAGTGCTGCTGATTAGCCTAATCAATCAAAGACCTTTATGTGTTTCAGTCAGGTAATTAGTTTTTCACTCACTCTCTTGGCCGCGTTCTTTGTTTTTGAGTAACTGGAGCTTCTGTTCCCGCTGCTGTTTCTCCAGCTCCTGTTCTTGACGATGGCGCTCCAACTTCCGCTGGTGTTCCAGGAGCTCCTGCTGATGTTTCAGGGCCAGGAGGTCCTGCTGATGCTGAAGGGGAGGTAGAAGAACACACACATATAAACATTATTCAAGTCAATACAGTGGACTTTTTTTTTAAACACATTATTCTTTTCTTACGGTGTAAGATTCTGTCATGCATGTTATTCCAAATATATACTCAAAACAAATAAAAAGCTGAAGTAAAAAAACAAAAACACTATTGTTCAAAAGTTTAGGGTTTAGGTAATTTCCATTCAGCAAGGATGCATTAAATTTGCAATCACAAATATTTTTGCGCTTTTTATTCTTCAAAAAAAACAACAACAAAAAAACAACAACAACAAAAAAATAACTGTTTTCAACAATGATAAAAATAATAGGCTAAATATTTCTTGAGCATTAAATCAGCATATTATAATGTTTTCTGTAGGATCATGTCACACTGAAGACTGGAGTCATGATGCTGATAATTCAGCTTTGCATCAGAGGAATAAATTACATTTTAAAATATATTACAGTAAAACAAACAGTTATTTTAGAGTGTAATAATATTTCAAAACAGTACTGTTTTAACAGTATTTTTAATCAAATAAATAAAAGCCCTGGTGCTTTCTTTTTTAAATGTATATTATTTTTATTTATTGTTTTTTTTTCTTTCATTTATTGATTTATTTATTTTTACCAATCAGATTATGATAGTAAAAAGATAAAAACAGCATTTCACATTGACTCTATACTGAAGACACACGACTGCACCAAAGTCGTACCACCAATAACTAGTTGGAAATACCGACATCATACAAGAAAGTGGTTCCTGAATGTGATTATCGATGTCTTCAATTACATCAACAGCTCCCTGACTAAAACGAGTGTTAAAAGATGCTGGTAATCTCTCTCACAGTGTGCTCTGCTAATGCAGCCATTGCATCTAACATTTCCACTTCTGCAGTTACTCAGCTCAGCAGCAGTCACATCACATCCATTACTGGCTTGTGATGATGGGTAATATCAGAGCCGTATACAGCTGATGCTTGGATGCTGAATGGATCTCTGTGATTCTGGTCAGTTAAATCACGTTAACACTGACACAGGGTCTAATCAAGCTCATGGCTAGTCTGTGAGCAAGCAGTTACTTAAGATGCTTTTATCCAGCCTCGATACTCCTCTTTTTTGTTATATAAGTCTTTCCTCTCACTTTCCACGTTTCTTTGTGCAGATCCAGGGAGATCACCGGCGGTGAGTCATGGGCGTCTGTCACTTGGAGGCTATGATGACACTGGAGTGAAGAGCATGTCTACCGAACCGCAAAGACTCTTCCTCATCAGGCAAAGCTCTGACATTTCTAACTGGAGCTTTTCAAACCATGCCATCTACCTCATCTCATTAATGTGCATGGGTCTAATCACCATTTCACATCACATCTGGGCTGTCTAAGACCAGAAAAAAGCAATGACATGAGCCGATCTCAAGGATGACTTTTTTTTTTTTTTTTTTTAAATAAAACTAAACAAAATATTAATATTAATGGAAAAGTGGTGTTCGGTCAATGCATTGTGACAATCACTGTAAAGTACTTTTTATGTGATGTATTGCCAATACATAAATTGAAAAGTATTTTTTTTAATTATATATTAAAAAATCATTAAATTAAATATTATTTAAATTGATTTTATATATATATAATAAACTATTTATAAAAAAATCTACTAGTATATAATATTATTTTAATAATGACCATTTAAATGTATTAAAAGTTTAATTCAAAAGTTTATAAATAGAGAAATATATATAAAACACATCTAATCATAAAATAATAATTATTATTATTTAAATAAAATAAAAAAGTCAAAAATATATGAATTTATATATTATATTAAAGTAAAAAAAAAAAAATTATGTACTATATATATATATATATATATATATATATATATATATATATATATATATAGTACATA
Organism: Carassius carassius; assembly: GCF_963082965.1. Lineage (NCBI taxonomy): Eukaryota > Metazoa > Chordata > Actinopteri > Cypriniformes > Cyprinidae > Carassius > Carassius carassius. Next base: position 27,264,703 of record NC_081773.1, read on the forward strand.
TACACACACACACACATTAACATTTATTATACATTCATCATTACTTCAAAGAAACAATCATGTTTAAATGTATTTATAAAATACATTATATGCATATTACTTGGTTAATAAAACGTAAATTCAAAGAAATAATCTGCAAATAGATTAACAAAAAATAAATAATTCCATTTGAGAGATTGCTTCAGAACAATGTAAACTCCATTGAATATGCCACTAAATTTACATATGGAACAAGAATGTATAATATGAATATATATTTTTCCAGAGGTCTGCTGCGCTCACAGGATCCCGGTGTTTCCCAAGGACAGAGTTCCCACAGCGATTGCAGTCACCCGTCTCCCGTCCGGCCTCACAATGAGAGCTCAGTCTGGAGGCCAATGACAGCAGCACTGCCTCAGGAAACCACAGACACGACAGAGCGTTCAATATTCAAACAAACTCCATTCCTCACAATCCCCACAAAGAAATGGAAAATCAAAGACAGAAGCGTGGGAGCTTTGAAGGAAGGGAGGAACGGAGACGAGAACCGCTGCACTGTGAGCTCTATACAGAAATAGAATCAAAATTCTGTCATTATTTACTCTCCCAAACCTAAACGCTGTTACTGTCTCCATGGAACACAAAAAGTTTAAGCAGCACTCGTCCATTCAATTTCACGCCAAAGCTTTCTTAAATGGCTTTTTGGTTAAATGCTTGAAATAAGGTTTGTGGTTAACACAGGCTCAAGATGTTTTTTACATTTTATTCTATGACATCAAATAAATCAGAAATACCTAGGGCCTTATAAAATTAGTTTTATACATTTTTGTATGGATTAAATTTTTTCCATTTTAATTCTTAAAAAATATTTATTTAAAATTTTAGAAATAAAAAAGCATGTCTAAAAAAACAATTCATGAAATTGATCATTTTAAAAAAAATGTATTAACAAAAGATAAATTTTTAGAGTCACGTGAAATCTGTTTTTATTTTTCACCAAATTCAGCTTTATTTTTCTCAAATTTCATGTTTGCTTTTTTACATTTTTTCTTTCTGGATTCCATTTTAACGGTTTATTTAAATTCTAAAAATCTAAATATGTCTAATCAAATGATTTTTAAAACAATAAGGGCTGATGGAATGTGATAATCCATGGTAATCAAATAAAAACAATCACGGAAAAAGAAATCAAAGTGCCCTTCTTGGGATTTTTATTTAAATTAACTTTTAAAACCGTTTAGACTGACAGAGTTGTCAGAAGCTTAACAGTGGTGACGTAACGTCGTGCGACTAGGGCTGGGTAAAAAATGTATCGATTTTTCGATTAATCGTTTTTTAAAATGTGGTCTATTCAAAATCGATTCTCAAAGGCCATGAATCGTTTTTTTTTTTTCCATATTTATTTCCGCAGACATTGAACGTAAGTTTGGCGTTAATCTAATTACAAATCTTCTCCACTAGATGTCACCCTCTTATGTGCCTTGTGCGATGTTACCAACGAACCCGTCATTCATTCATTCAGTGCTTAAAGCAGTGGTTCTCAACCCGCGGCCCGTCACGAATTCAAATGCGGCCCAACATATGCTGAACACACACACACACACACACACATAACTTTTGCAATTCACTTGAAGAAGTTCAAGCAAATAGAAACACCATATACTACGCAGCAATCATCCTTAATTGAAAAAATGTGGCAAAACATCTCTGGAGAGAACCTCATATTATTAAATTCGAAAGTGCTTTCATATTTCGATCAACATAGGCTACAATTGTGAACACACATTTTCTGCAATGTCGCGAGTCAAGTCATGCTCCCGTGCGCATCTTACGCCATCGGAGAATGTGTGCCGAGGCTCTGAGCAGACGACCGCGTGGACAGGTGCGCGTGGTCAGTAGGCTTCAAAAGCACCATTGCACATGTTCAGGCAGTGTGAAGAAGCTCATTGCCAATCGAACCTGTGCAATCCGTCAATAAAGAATATAAAGACAGCGATGTGCAATGATTCTGGGAAATTATTTGTTCACATGTTTGTTGCAGAGCGGACCATCAGCGTGCGCTTTCGGAAGTATAAATGTAAGAAGTCTGCGTCCGCGCTGACCGTGTCTGCGTCCGGATTGCTCATAGGGAAAGTATAACACAGGCTTTACAATCGCAAATTCATTGTGCTATTACTACATCGAGCTGAATTTCACAAAATTGTTCAGCTCCCGACAGAGTCAGGTGTAGTAGAATTATTTATTTCAATGAATCTAATCGATTAGATATCATAATATTTAGGCTATAATATTATAAATCAGGTTGGTTTGCATTGGTGACGTAATGTGCGTGCGGCCCGCGAGACTTGTACTTGGACCATAATGCGGCCCGCTGGAAAAAAAGGTTGAGAACCACTGGCTTAAAGGGTTTCAGGTGCTTTGTCGACGTTGATGCCACCTTCACATAAAAAGTCAGAGGTATGGAAGCATTTTAGATTTCGTAAGCAAGACGACGACAATAGTGTTGTGGACTGTTCATTGTTCTTTTTTATACATATAGTATTTGTATTAAATCTATATTCATTGACTTGAATCGAGAATCGAGTATAGAAAATAGATCTTAAGATCTTTGCCCGAACCCGACGGGACCTGATCGGACTTCATTTCGATTTGGGCTTCATTTATATCATTTTACACGGGCTCGGGCTTGTGCGGTAAATGAGCGGTCATGTAATGTGTTTCGATTAGCGCGAGAAAGATGCGAAAATGTATGCAGAGTAGTTGAAACGGAGGCTTGCCTCTGACGATTACGTTTTGGTAGCACCAGCAACTAAAGCAAAGTCTGAGGTTTGGAAAAGTTTTGACCTTGTTTATAATGAGAATCCTCGAATAATGAGCCAGAGGGTTATATTGCTGGACGCACCATCAGTGAGCGCAGGAACGCGCTGAAGACATCTACAGTGGATTCAATCATTTTCCTCCACAAAAACACTTAGGCCTTACCTAATCTTGGTGAGTAAATGTTTTTCAAATAATAACTAAATATTAATTGAGTCTTAAATGTATAATGTAGACAGAGTAGGCTATTTAAGCTAATGTTGGCATTATTATTGTATTATGTTAGCTGCTATGGCGAAGCAAATCCGGCAGAGCCTTTATCTTAATTAATTTCGTTATTGCCAAATACCCATCTTAATTAAGATTTTATCTTAATGCAATTTTTTAAGAAAGGCTTGTTTTTATTGGTGTGTTGGCCTATTTATATGCTAAATGAGCCTATGCTATTTATAGAGTGCTGAGATGTTAAGATGTTACAGAGGACTTATTTTATTTTTTTGTTCAAACTTCCAAGTGGCCTATTACGTTAGCCATGTATAAATTATGTTAAAACATGTATAAATGACTCATTCCTGACAAAACGCAAAAGAGCTGTGAGTGCATACATTTTAATTATGTCGGCTTGTAAATGGGTTCGGGCTTTTAAAAAGCTGTCAATCAAAATGTACTTGTCGGGCTCGGGCCGAAATCTGTCGGGCTCGGGTTCTGTCGGGCTTAACTTTTAAGGCCCGATTGCAGCTCTAATAGAAAATCGAATCGAGAATCAAAATCGAAAATCAAATTGAGAATCGAAATCGAATCGAGTACCGAGTCGGTGGCTCTCGCCTCACCTTGACATGCTCCTGCAGCTGCGCTTCATGCTGGCGCGAGAGCTGCTCGTGCTGCCGCTGAAACTCTGCGATCAGGAGCTGCCTCTGTATCTGCTGTTTGTGCTTGAGGGCCAGAAGCTCCTGCTGCAGCTGCTGCTCGCGCTGGGCCGGGTCCGTCGGAGCCAGAGTGAACTGGTGATCTACACGCAGGTCCATGGGGATGGCAGAAGGCGGCACTTGCAGTGGCAGCGCCGTACTCACATCAACTGTGGGAAGAGAGAACAGAGACTCAACAAAGTACTCAGAGTACTTAAAGCTTTTAAAGCCGTTTGTAACTTTTAGGAAAAGCTTTTTTAAGTCAACATTCAAATGTTCTTTACACAAACTAACTTTTATGCTGCAAAAACGAGACGCACAGGTAAGTCAATTTAACAAGAAAATACTGATGTGTACAAAGACTATATATTTACATTATTAACATTATACATTTACCCCCAAAGGTATCTTTCTCAAACCAAATTAACATTTCAATAAAAAAATATTATAAATATTACTGTGACGAGTGGGGCGGGGCCGAGAGACGTGGGAACAGGAGCGAGGCCGGTGGAGTGATTGGAGATGAGCGACACCTGTTCGACCCACCGGTCTCGACTCCCACGAAGGAGATGGAAGGATATAAAACTGGAGCAATGACAGTGAAAGTAGAGAAAGGACCAGGCCTGGGTTTTAGTTTGTGTTTGCTTTTTATTTGTGCGCGACAGTCGTCCGCGAAGGGCGGTTGCACTGTTTTGTGTTTATTTTGTTATTAAAGTCTTTATTTGATTGTCCGCCGGTTCCCGCCTCCTCCTTCCCGAAGATTACGGAGTTTTTATTGTTACAGTGGTGCCGAAACCCGGGAGAAGGAGGGACGTGCTGCTGAAGATCCCTCGCCGCTGTGGTGAATGTGGTGGAGGAGATCACCCAGCTGGTGGAGGGACGAGCAGCAGTGCATTTGGGAACCGGAATTTTTTTACATTTTTTTTTATTTTTTTGACAATCAAAATGAAAGCTTTAATAATCAAAATAAAGACAAAACAGACACAAATAAAAACCAAACACAAAATAAAGTCCAGGCCTGGTCCTCTCTCGTCCTTCACTGTCGTCGCTCCAGTTTTATATCCTTCCATCTCCTCCATGGGACTCGAGACCGGTGGGTCGAACAGGTGTCGCTCATCTCCAATCACTCCACCGGCCTCGCTCCGGTTCCCACGTCTCTCGGCCCCACCCCACTCGTCACAATTACATACTAAAATTATATACTGTCTACTTTATCTATCTATAGATAGATAAATTAACACACACATTATTGTGGTTTATTTTATTGCATGCAAATATATACAGATTTAATTATCAAATAAAATTAATAATATAAACATATGCACAATTATCAATAATAACTACAATATAAAATAATGATTTATTAAATGTATAAATACAATAGTCATTAATTAATAAAGATCAAATAAAAGGTGAAAGTTTTTTCTTTTTTATTAATTTAATAAATGTTCATTTCAATGTAATTTGTAGTTTATGAATAAATTGTGTGTCCATGTGACACACACACACACAATTTATTTAAACTATGAATTGCTTATTTTCTAGTAATTTTGGATTAATAAATGTAAATAATTAACATTTATTTTAATTTTATTTCAACATAAATATGAAAAAAAATTTAAGCAAATAATTCAAATACTTAAAGTTAACAAGAATCAATGATTTTACAATACAGTGTAGCACTTGTCAGAAGATGCGAATGTGCTAGAGCAAGTTCACATGATGCCTGTTCCAAAAAACAATGTTAGTTAAAGCAACTATCCTATCAACATCTTGAACATTCCTCAATACATGCACACAGAGAACAGTACTGCGTCAGCATCATAGCGGCCATCAAATTAAACAGAGGAAAGAAACCTCATGTTCCTGCCGACTGGAATCAGGAAGCGGCCTGGCTTGCGGCATCTTCTTCAATCATCTCTATCTCATAACAGATAAATCTTGCAAACAACTTAGGAACTGAGCAATTGCATTCCACAGCAAGGATGCTTTTGTTTATAAGTGGCTTTACAACCTTAAAGCTAGATTTTGAAGGTAAAATGAGCAATGAAATTCAACAAGAATAAGTAGCACATCACTAAATTACATTTTATTTTGCTATTTCTTTTTAGAAACTGTAATTACAATTCTGCTTATTCAAGCTTAGCCCAGGAATTCTTGAATATCACCAACACATCACTATAAACTAGGATTTTTACTATTATTAGGATTGCGTTACATTATTTATATCATTTCTATAGCATACTAGCTCTTTTTCCAGGCTAAAACTAAGCCAATGTAAACAAAGCACTCTGACACCATATTACATCCAGACCGCTGGCGTGGGAGCTCTTCATTTGTGCATTAGTGAATGGGAGAGGCTTTAGGGGGAACACTGAACACATTCATGCTTCAAGTGTCAGCTCCACTCATGGGACGTCACGATGCCCCGAATGCCACAAGTTCAAGGATGCTCCTCTGACCCCACAACAGAAGAAACAAAAGCACTCAGCGGAAGCCTCGAGGCCGCACAAAGGTCAGCGTCAAAGGCTATTTGATATAATGGAATAAAAAACCACTCTTTAATCCTGACCCAATCATGTCATAAAATCATATTGATGACGCAAATCCTTGGTCACAAAGGGGCCGTTGATGCCCCCTGAAACGGACCACTACGCTCTTTTGCGGTCCACGCTCAGCTGGACAGGAAGCAGTCAACTAGTGAACTACTTCCTCCATATTTACTTTGCATCAATAAGCGATGATAAGAGCATTGTTTATCTGTCTTTGCTGTCAAGAGACAGGCAAAACATATTTGAAATTTACCGCCCAGTCCAAACAAAGCCCAGTGGCAAAAAAAACCAAACAACTATTAGCAGTAATTAAAATGGCAAAGAAAACAACAGTGCACAAGCAAACAGAAAACTCTAATTCAATTAATAAATACTGTTTATATGTCTTTCATTCAAAATGGCTAATCTTGGTTTGCTGAAAATGTAATAGTTTAGATGTGAGTTCAGAAGGGAACAAACACTGGCCCAAACCCAAATGATGCACATGTGGCTCCCTTTCAATTTATGAGTATGATTTCGAACTGCATTTTCCACAGGAATTTGAATTTGAGAAGAGGAATTTTCTGAATTGTAATTCAAAGAAATTTAACACAGGTAATCGGTTTTGGAAAATCTATCTGTCTGCTTATAGTACATTTGTCTGTCCCTCCATCCATCATATCTACCCATTTGCCTTTCATTCCATCCTTCCATCCATCTATTTATCTAAAGTATCTCAGTCTTTCTTTCTATCCATCCATCCACTGTATCTATTAGGGGTGTAACGGTACGCAAAAATCACGGTTCGGTACGTACCTCGGTTTTAAAGTCACAGTTCGGTTCATTTTTTCGGTACATTAAGGGAAAGAAATGCAAACATTAAACTGCAGGTTGTTTATTACTATAAACTTTTTTTTACAATTTGTTTACACTTTTTTTTAAATACTTTTTAATAAAATATATATAAAATAAAAAAGAATAAGAAATAAAATACTGCTGCAAAGTTCTCCACTAAATAAAATACTCTCATTCTCAAACCAATATCATATAATAAAATATAATGAAAAATATAAATAAATAACTATGATTACAGTGCAGCATTACCAATCCCAGCTTGTAGGCCTGCTCATATTTAAAATATATATATAACTTTTCCAAAGTGTAAAGTGCAGCGTCAACATTTTCCGTTTTTAGACCTGCTCAGATTTCGTTATTGCGTTGGCCCGATCGGAATTAAGAGCAAAGGTCTGTTTAAATGCCGACGGGAGCTGCGTTTGAATTACAATCGTTTTTTTCCTAGTTGTAGTGAAGTTCACACTCGCGTGATGCCTTTTGAAAACCTTAGGCCGGTGACACACTGGCATATTGCACCTGTCAAACATAGTATATTTTACCGTCAATACTGTTGACGGTGTACTTTAACAGTAGGCTTTATATGTATGCTCAACATGATATTGTTGTCGTGAAGACAAGATCCTGGTCTTTCGGCGCCTCGGCGGCCTCCCTCTATGTCACCTACAGTAGCAGCAGTCTGTCTGTCTGTCTTTCTATCCATCCATCCATCCATCGTATCTATCCATTTGTCATTCTATGCATCCATCTACAGTATCTATTCCATCAGTGTCTATTGTCTCTCAATCCATCCATCCATCCATCTATCTATCCATTTAACTTTCTTTCTTCCCATCCATCCATCCATCCATCCACAGAATCTATCCATCAGTCTGTCTTACTATTCATCCATCCATAGAACATATCATTCATCTGCCTATCCATTTGTCTTTCCATGTATCAATCCAGAGTATCTATCCTTCCGTGTCTATTCATTTGTCTTTAAATCAATCCACACATCCATCCAACCATCCATTCATGCATCCAGTCATATCTATCTATCATCCATCTACCTATCTACAGTATCTATCCATCAGTCTGCATATCTGTTTGTCTTTCTATCCATCCTTAAATCTGTCCATATATCAAACCAACCAATTACCCACAGTTTGGGGAAGTCGTGGCCTAATGGTTAGAGAGTCGGACTCGCAATCCAAGGGTCGACTCTCGGGCCAATTGTAGGTGGGGAAAGTGCATGTACAGTGCTCTCTCCACCCTCAATACCACGACTGAGGTGCCATTGAGCAAGGCACCGAACCCCCAACTGCTCCCCAGACGCCGCAGCATAAATGGCTGCCCAGTGCTCTGGGTGTGTGTTCACGGTGTGTGTGTGTTCACTACTGTGTGTGTGCACTTTGGATGGGTTAAAAGCAGAGCACGAATTCTGAGTATGGGTCACCATACTTGGCTGTATGTCACGTAACTTTCACTTTCAGTATGTATCCATTTATATGTCTATCCATTTGTCTTTCCATCCATATAGCCATCCATCTACAGTATACAGGTGCTGGTCATATAATTAGAATATCATCATATCAAGTTTATTTCACAAATTACATTCAAAAAGTAAAACTTGTATATCATATTCATTAATTAGACACAGACTGATATATTTAAAATGTTTATTTCTTTTAATTTTGATGATTATAACTGACAACTAAGGAAAATCCCAAATTCAGTATCTCAGAAAATTAGAATATAACTTAAGACCAATACAAAGAAAGGATTTTTAGAAATCTTGGCCAACTAAAAAGTATGAACATGAAAAGTATGAGCATGTACAGCACTCAATACTTAGTTAGGGCTCCTTTTGCCTGAATTACTGCAGCAATGTGGTGTGACATGGAGTCGATCAGTCTGTGGCACTGCTCAGGTGTTATGAGAGCCCAGGTTGCTCTGATAGTGGCCACGTCTGTGTGTAGTGGTTCTTGAAGCACTGACTCCAGCTGCAGTCCACTCTTTGTGAATCTCCCCCACATTTTTGAATGGGTCTTGTTTCACAATCCTCTCCAGGGTGCGGTTATCCCTATTGCTTGTACACTTTTTTTCTAACACATCTTTTCCTTCCCTTCGCCTCTCTATTAATGTGCTTGGACACAGAGCTCTGTGAACAGCCAGCCTCTTTTGCAATGACCTTTTGTGTCTTGCACTCCTTGTGCATGGTGTCAATGGCCGTCTTTTGGTCAACTCTCAAGTCAGCAGTCTTCCCCATGATTGTGTAGCCTACAGAACTAAACTGAGAGACCATTTAAAGGCTTTACAGGTGTTTTGAGTTAATTAGCTGATTAGAGTGTGGCACCAGGTGTCTTCAATAATGAACCTTTTCACAATATTCAAATTTTCTGAGATACTGAATTTGGGATTTTCCTTAGTTGTCAGTTATAAACATCAAAATTAAAAGAAATGCACATTTGAAATATATCAGTCTGTGTATAATGAATGAATATAATATACAAGTTTCACTTTTTGAATGGAATTAGTGAAATAAATCAACGTTTTGATGATATTCTAATTATATGACCAGCACCTGTATATCCATTCATTTGTCAATCCATTTGTCTCTCCATCAGTCTGTCTATCTGTTTGTCTTTCTATCAACCCTACTATCCATTTGCCTACAGTATGTCTCCATGTTTATCTATTTGTCTTTCCATGCATCCATCCACAAAATCTATCCATTAGTCTATCCATTTGTCTTTGCATCCATCCATCTACAGCATATATCCATTTGTTTGTCAATCCATTTGTCTCTCCATCCATCCATCCACCTACAGTATATATCTATCCATCAGTCTAAACCATTTGTCTTTCCATCCGTCCGTCCGTCCATTCATTCATCCATCCATCTGTCTGTCTATCCTGTCTTTCCATCCAACTAAAGTATCTATCCATCAGTTTATCAATCCATCCTTCCAAACATTTATCCATCCATCCACCAACAATATATAACCATCCATCTGTCTATCAATTTTTCTTTCCATTTATCCGGCCTATAAACTTTGAAACTTTCTCAAGCAAACATTCAAAGTTTGTCTCCATAAACTTTGCTTTTTAGTTACAGTAGTTACATATTTGAATATCTCTAAAAATCAGTTCATTTTAATTCTACTTCGTTACATTCAAATTCACTCAATTCAATCCTCATTGGTGCACAACTGAACTGAGAAGTGTAGTGTTGTCAAAAGAAACTTACATTTTAATATGGACAGTCATGGAATGTGTAAAAGTTAGCATAAATTAATCAAATCAAATCTCCATATGGACCAATATCTGTAAATGTTACGCCGCAAAAGTTGTTTGAAATATGAAGCCGTGTTCTGCGCGTCTCTGTATGAATTAATGAATGGCAGAGACGTGCAGGTTTGTTTACTACATAGACTGAAGCGCATGACGCTTGCATTAATTTCAGCATCTTGAGTTCTCTCTCCATCAAGCGATCTAAACTTTTCAGTTCATCTCAATGGACGCACAGCACACCTGTATTTGATGCTCTGTAAACTCTTTGTGAAGGCGCACGACTCACCGTCGCTTTACTGATAGCACTGTTTCTCAGACATGCAAAGAAAGAGAGAGCGAGAGTCTTACCACACTGAATCGACACGCTATATGTAAACTATTCTTTGTTGTCTTCTCCTGTCAAAATAATGGAGTTCAGTAAGAATTTTTATATTCATTTTCGAACAAGCAGAAGACATACCGGTTTCTCCGGTAGTGGGCGGAGCTAATGCGCAAATGGCAATTTCATTGGCTGGCGCTGATCTCTTACCGTCCCTGTTTTGATTTCAGCAAATCATTTTGACCGAACGCAGACAACGTAAATAATATTCATGAACCCAGCAGCTCATCAATTCATAGTGCATTGTATATACATTAGTATGATAGTAGAATTAGTAGTAGTATTATCTTTTAATAATAAATATTATGATCTATTACTATTTTTTTTACAGAAACCCTCAATGACCAAAAATATCTTAAGCATCACCACCAGTTTTAAGTTCAGTTAAAATGACAAATATGCATTCATTAGGCCTAAAAGTAAATTTTTACATAAAGGCATTGTGCTAGAAATATTACTATTATTTAGTCAAATGTATGTGATACTGCTACTACTGTTGAAAAAATTTATAAAACTTTATTTTTTAAAGAAATAAATCACAATATTTCTTCCATGTTTTAATTTTAATAGCAAATCCCCTTTATTTACCAAAAATAAAATGTGTTTAAATTTCATAAATTAAGACAAATTAAATTTGGGTGAAACTTGTTTACTGTTTTTCATAATTATATAACTTGTAGAAAAACTTTAAACACAATTGTAAATAAGTAAAAAGAATGGCATTGGTTTTATTTTTAGTGCTAAAAAGTTTTTTTTTTTTTTAATTAGCATATTTTTGTGTTTTGCTTTGGTACCGAAATTGGTACCGAGAACCGTGGATTTTCACTGGTATCAGTACCGAATACTGAAATTTTGTTACCGTGACAACACTAGAGAAGTGTAAGATCCACTTCTTCAGCACCTCAATTTCAGCAGAGAGCGTGCAGAGGCAGGATGAGCCTTCCCTGCGCGTAAAGCCCAGATACAGTTCTAAAGTTTGTTTACTGGTCTAATTATTTCTTACAGAGAAGATTAGATAACATTTGCTGTGCTCTCAGAGGATAGACTCTTGGCACACACTTAGGAAGACTGTTAGGACATTAATAACAGCCAGGGCACTACATGTTACAGTTAGGATACACACTGGAGACGTAGGGGATATGCATTTCTACCCAATTAGAATGATGAAATATAAGCGTAAAGAGAAATAATCACCCCTGCAGCACTACTTCTGCAAAAGGGGATTTGCTGACCTGCAGAGCGCTGGCCGAACATGCACACGGATACACACCCAAATGCTCTACAGTTTGAAATGATGGAGATTGATTCGCCAAGGCCATGAATGCGGCGGCCAACCATTACACTATGTACCTTGTGAGGAGTGATGCATCCTGGGACAGTGAGCACTCTGCACTGCTATCCATCAGCAATGCATCACATTTAAGTCAGGAAATGGGTGCAGGTGCAACTCTACTGAGAGCAAGTCCAGGCATCTCTACTGCACCAACCGTCCTGCCTAAAACAACAGCGTCCAGTTTTATAATGCTCACTTTAACAAGACAGAACTTATAGAGAGGCTCAAACACACACAGGCACACACACACACACAGGTAGAATGCAGCAGATTCAAAAACAGTCAGACAGTGCAGAATTTAGGGGTCTTGAGACGTGTTTTAGAACTTGACAGGTTATTAAAAACATATTTCATCTATAAATAGTTATACTGTATTATAAGAAAAGTAATATTAATTTAGATTTTTTTATTTTGATATATATCTCAAAACTAAAACAGATAAATGTATCTAAAAGATTACATATTATATATATATTACTTTATTAAGTACACCATGCTAGAACCAGGTTGGACCCCCTTTTGCCTTCAGAACTGCCTTAATTCTTCGATGCATAGATTCAACAAGATGTTGGAAACATTCCTCAGAGATACAGATTTTGGTCCATATTGACATGTTAGCATCATGCAGTTGCTGCAGATTTGTCTGCTGCACATCCATGATGCGAATCTCCCATTCCACCACATCCCAAAGATGCTCTGTTGGATTGAGATCTGGTGACTGTGGAGGCCATTTGAGTAAAGTAAGTTCATTGTCATTAGGGATGCACCGAATATTCGGGCACCGAAAGATAGACTTTTATCACCGAAACAACACGGCCGAAATGTTGTGATGACGCAAACAGAAACCGCGACCTGCACGTGCACCTGCATAGCGCAGACCACGAGCTCCCCGCGACATTCACTTTACACCAGTGAGAACATTCTCTCTCTTCTTATTCCTTTATTCGCAGCACTAAAGCATCTCCTAACAAAGAGATTAAGACGGACCACGAAGTGAAAACAAAGAAAAGTACAGTCTTATAGAGTCTGTTAGCACACGTCTCACTGAGATCTTTTCGGATCCTCTGCACTTCATCGCGAATGTGCTTGATCTGCGTTATAAAGACCATTACTTCGATGCGGAAATAAGGCAGCACGCACGAGAAATGATCCAGGCCGCGCTGGATGTGGAGAACCCGCGTGGAGACGGAGAAGCACCAAGCGCAGGAGACTGAGATCAGTGCGCATAAAAAAAGGCTCGTCTCTGCACCAGATGAGGGGCATGCACCCTCGTTGTCTGATGTGTTCAGTGAAATTCTGCAAGAAAGTGCCTCAAATAATAATAATACGTTGGCTATTTTGTTCTTAGGCTACTATATATGTGACATTATATATATATATATATATATATACACACACACACACACACACACACATACACACATACATAATATCAGATTGTAGCCATTTTTCTGCTAGATTTTCTGCTAGATTTCTGCTTTAATTTGATAAAAATGTTTATTTATGCCCTATTTAAATACACCTTCTCAAATATTTCTCAAATGTCAGGCAGATGACAAGCTCAACTGCTCAACAGCTAGATGGTTATCTGTCTGAAGTCCCCATCCCCAGAAGTGATAACCCTCTTGCCTACTGGAGAAGTAATGCACTTTCTAGTCCTACAGAGAAAAATTTCAAATGCACTTCACCTAAATGCACTTTGTTTTTATGAGAGAACAGTTCATTTTAAAACCTTTCTGCAGGCCAGTAGGCCTGTACATTATTATTTAATATACACATAATATACACAATATTTGCATAATTTGTAATTATGTATTTTTATGTTTTGTTTTTTTTATAATTTATGTAATTGTAATTATCTTTGAAACTTTAATATTAATTTATGCAATTGTAATGTCTTAATTTTAGTAAAGTTAGTACACTGTCATAGCAATAAATGCAATGGTACTAATAATTGGCATAATTTCTTTCGGTGTTTCGGTTTCGGTTTTCGGCCTTGGTTTTCTCTTTTTCAGTTTTCGGTTTCGGCCAAGAATTTTTTATTTCGGTGCATCCCTAATCATGTTTAAGAAACCAGTCTGAGATGATTTTAGCTTTGTGACATGGTGCATTATCCTGCTGGAAGTAGCCATCAGAAGACGGGCACACTGTAGTAATAAAGGTATTGACATGGTCAGCAACAATACTCAGGTAGGCTGAGACTCATCAGACCAGGCAACATTTTTCCAATCTTCTATTGTCCAATTTTGGTGAGCCTGTGTGAATTGTAGCCTCCGTTTCCCGTTCTTAGCTGACAGGAGCGGCACCTGGTGTGGTCTTCTGCTGCTGTAGTCTCTCTGCTTTAGGGTTCGATGTGTTGTGCGTTCAGAGATGGTATAGTGCATACCTTGGTGGTAACGAGTGGTTATTTGAGTTACTGTTGCCTTTCTATCATCTCTAACCAGTCTGCCCATTCTCCTTTGACCTCTGACATCAACAAGGCATTTTCGTCCACACAATTGCCGCTCACTGGATATTTTCTCTTTTTTTTGAGCATTCACTGCAAACTCTAGAGATGCATGAAAATTCCAGTAGATCAGCAGTTTTTGAAATACTCAGACCAGCCTGTCTGGCACCAACAATCATTCCACGTTCAAAATCACTTAAATCCCCTTTCTTCCCCATTCTGATGCTCGATTTGAACTTCTGCAAGTTGTCTTCACCACATCTAGATGCCTCCATTTCCCATTGAGTTGCTGCCATGTGATTGGCTGATTAGCAATTTGTATAATATATATATATATATATATATATATATATATACACTAGAAAGATGGATACAGATTGATTTCTTATCAATTTTGATATTAAACAAATATTTTGTCTATATTTACATATATTCATCTCTCTAGCTAAATATATACAAATGTTATAATATATAATATATTTTTTATATTTTACTTTTATAATAAATAAAAATTAATTAAAATTTCTAAGAGGCTTTGACAAGTTTAAAGTATTTAAAACTGAAGATTTTTTATGCTTGATTTCGGACAAGAGACAGATCCTGTGAGATCATTCTGATGCTCAACCAAAACCTTTTAATATCAACAACTGATAAATGTCAACATTTTCATGCTGTCCCCCAAACCGCACACAGCAGCCTTTCCTGAGAAGCACAGTGCGGCTTAGCCCATCGCCTCCCTCTGTAGAACACTGTCCCTGAATGACCCTCTGACCCCCTGCTGGGATGTGGAGCTTAATGAAGTCTTGGGGAAGCATCAGAGCTGCGTGCTGATTACGTCAGAGGAGCCCCGGTTTTCCGCAGGCCACGCTCAGATGAATAGACGAGCATTTGTTCTGTCCCATTTAGAGACAAGCCACACTGATGATCACAGACAAGTGTCCAGAACACACTATAAGATGTGAATTAACTTAAGAATGAGGAAAGAAAAAGCGGTGGCCATTACACAACAGGACATGCACAGATAAAATTAACGAACATGCCACACAAGATGCATCCATCTCCAAATGATTAATTCAAGCTGGTTAGCATCTTTATATGACACATACATTTCCATATGCATGTAAACAGTCATTGACAGAAAAGAGGAAAAAGGAGAAAGAGAGAATGAAAGGGAGAATTACGAAGGAGAATTTACTCATTCTAAACAGAAGCCGCTATAAATAGTCCAGGGTAAGCCATCTTGTCCATAAACATTGACTACAAATGGCATGAGTCACTTGTTTTTCCAGTTTCCCCTGGGGCTTCGCAGGAATTACACAGGAGCGCTCGTCAATATTCCCGTGTGTTGGCAGGTTACTGTCGTGCAATAGCTGATCAATGAAATCTTGTGATTGGTTTTCCATTCATGCAGTGCATGACAGGTGTTGCCACCGTCTCATGCTTTGAGCTGTTAACCTGAGAGACTCCAGCACATCCGTGTTAGCAGTATTCCAGAAATGCACAAAGACTGTAGTCTGAATGTCAAGAAACTTGAACTACCTCAAAGAAACAATAGGTCTTTGATAATTTTCTGCATATTTGCCGTCCAAGAGGATACAGTTGGAATGCCTTGTCTCGACATTCTCCTTTAAAGCACCACTACCACTAAAATGTTAAAGCTTAAATTTAAATTACTTATTAAATTCGAACAGTTAATAAACTTAAAGGAGACAAATTATGCCCCTCTGTGAAGTTTCAGCTCAAAATACCCCACAGATCATTATATCAATTTGAAAATGCCTATTTTGAGTGAAAGCCCAAACACTGTTTTTCGTGCCTGTCTCTTTAAATAGAAATGAGCTGCTGCTCCCCGCCCCTTTTTCCAGAATAGAGCTGCACCATTACAGCTCGGACCTGCTAAAAAAAATCTGTTTTGGTTCTGATTATCATGTGCCTTGCGCTGAAATCATGTGTTTTAAACCATATTATTTTAAAATCCTGATATAATAAGGTTTTCGCGGATGTCACATGGCAGCTAAGCTCTCATTCACACACAAGTTTCCATTAAAAACACAGGAGTTACAAAAACAGCTGGGAAATAAATGGGATGTTTATTTTAGATCTGTGTGGCAGCAGCAATATACAGTAAATAAATCAATACATCCACTGCTCTGTTGTCTTCTCTAAGGCTGGGACTCCAAATAGTGTTCTGTGCTTGTCTGTGCAGCCAAAGACAGAAAAACATTAGCATGCTTTGCTAAAACATTCGTTGTGGCATTAGAGCTGGTACACCACTGTCACTTGCAAAATCAAAAGGAAAGCGCCGTGGGTGGCAACTTACAGATTAAGGGGTTAGTAAGGGGTTATAATGAGATCCCTTAGCAACGTCACTAGGGGAGCGACATCAGACACGCTCGTTTTCTCAGATGCTTGCAGAAAAAGGCTTATTAAAACAAAGTTACTGGGTTAAACTTTTTCATGTTTCCTCTTTTGGTAGATGCTCAGGGGACCTGGTTATAGCACCTAAAACCTGGAGAAGTAATATTTTTCATGATATGCCACCTTTAATGAACTCTAATTATTTCATATCTAGTTATGATAATATATGTGATTCTGGACCACAAAACCAGTCTTAAGTCGCTGGGGTACATTTTTAGCAATAGCCAAAAATACAAAGTATGGGTCAAAATTATAATTTTTTATTTTATGCCAGAAATCATAAGGATATTGTGTAAAGATATGTTCCATGAAGATATTTTGTAAATGTCCTACTGTAAATATATCAAAACTTAAGTTTTGATTAGTAATATGCATCATTTGTACAAATTTAAAGGTACAAATTTTCTCAGTCTTCAGATTTTTTTGCACCCTCAGATTCCAGATTTTCAAATAGTTTAACAGTATCTCTGCCAAATATCTCCTTACAAACCATAAATCAATGGAAAGCTTATTTATTCAGCTTTCAGATGATGTATACATCTCAATTTAAAAAAAAATTTACACTTAAGACTGGTTTTGTGGTCCTGGGTCACATATAATTGTTTATATATATGCACACACTCACACAGTGCTTAATGTTTTCTTTTTCTTTTCTTTTTTTTGGAATGTGTAATACTTTCATTCTTTGATGAATAAAAGGTTAAAAAGAACAGCATTTAGTAAAAACTGAAATCTTTCCTAATAAAATAACTATGGCTAGACAATCAATCAAAAAGAAATCAAAACCAAAATTGAGAAACCCAAACTGGCGTAATTTTCCCATGTCAGTTATTTATTTATTTTATTTAATCCTATTAAATACTTTCCACTTAAAACATACTACTGCATGAGTAGTCGGTGCTATGTGGACTTGACTGTTCCGCTCGTGTCTTTTAAAGCATCTCGCACGTGAGTGGCTAATAGAAGTCAGATTATCTTCATATAAAATACAATGATTTCATTTTCTTTGGTTTAAAACATTAAAGAGTGATGGGGTCTTTCAGGCCCGTTCAGTTTTCCATCCCCACTCCACCCTTCAGCCTTTAAATAACTGAGACACAAAGTCGTTTATGAGGTCATTATGACATCAGTGGGGTTGCCGTGACATCGGCGTGTGTGTTTACCAACCGGGTGGCTCTAACGACCCCTGAACGTCAGCTCGGCTGTCCAGGCTAAAAGCCAGACGCCGGCAGCAAGAGAAGCGTTCTTAAAAAAGTCTCTTTTAGTCTAAACAGCCACTTAATAAAAAGGCCTACACACTCAGCTCTTCCATACAGCCATCCGCACTTGGCACCAACCACACATCTGGCCTTGAAAGGCAAAGTGAAAGTGAATTGCAAGTGTGTGTGTGTGTTTAGAAAATCTAAATTCATCCAACAGGATGCAGCTCCCATTAAGCTTCACTGCAACATGTTTAATCCTCATAAGACTAGAGCGCTAGCGAAATCAATCGATGCTCTTATCTTCCCCCAGCTCATGCTATCATCTATAGGACAATTATCTTGTCACCCAGTCAAATATTGGAAGACCATGCCAAAAAAAAATAAACCATCAATGTTCCTAAACCCGAGCCCTGAGTGCTATCTAAAAAGCCTGGCTAACTTGTCCACCTGGATGGATGGAGCAGTAAACTGCGCTTCACAGCAAGCCTTGAAATTTATTCCATTAATTCAAGTGCAGTGAAAACCACTGGTCACCGGCAGCCATGCTATACTTGGAGGCTTGCGATGAATGCACAATTATAGTCTCTCACGCCAGGAGTGTGCTGTAATCACAGCTTAAAGAGATGCGTGTCGGCCGCTGTCATCGAGGCGTATCCCGTGAATCTCACGCCAGTGACGGCATTGCCGATCCAGCCATTAGCAAGACAAAACAAACAGAGACCAAGCTGTACGTATAGACACGCAATCTTTCAGAGCTGTCCTATTTCTGAGAATAGCTGCTCAAAAACCCTAACGCTAATCAGAAATGACATGTTTACAGTAAACGGAGGATAATGTATAGACGCCATCGCCAATTACTCCATTCAATGGACCACCGTGTCCATAAGCTCAACCCAAACATGCTAATGTGCCATTATACAATGAGTCCTGACCAAACATTCACCCTCATTATGGAGAGGTCAGTTGCAGTTCCTGGAAAGCTTGATGTAAAAAGAGTGGGATTTTTAATGATGCACTGAATAGTTCATTTTGATCATGAAGCAGATATTTTAATAGCATCTCTGATACAATCTTCAACAAAAAGTTTGCACAATAATATTCATAAATCTCTTATTTTCTTGTTTATGAATAACTGATTCAAATTTGATTTGAATCTTTAATGGAGTCCCTGTAATTAAAGGGGTCATCAGATGACCATTTTACACAAGTTGATACAATTCTTTAGGGTCTCAATACAAACTATAAACATACTTTGGTTAAAATCTCTCAATGGTAGTGTAAAACAACACTCCTTTTACCTTGCCAGAAACAGCTCTTTTCAAAACAAGCTGTTTCCTTGCATGCCTCTTTAAATGCTAATGAGCTCTGCTCACCCCACCCCTTTCTTCTGAGCCAGTAAACTTTAGCCGCATTCATCATTAAACATGCTAACTAGCACATTATTAGGAAAGGCGATTTGCAAAGATTAATAAAAAAAAAAAAACAAAAAAAAAAAACTTATACTCACTTGTTGGTGAGGCTGGATCACAAATTATTTGAAAAAGTGAAAGTGAAGTGACATTCAGCCAGGTATGGTGACCCATACTCAGAATTTGTGCTCTGCATTTAACCCATCCGAAATGCACACACACAGAGCAGTGAACACACACACACACACTGTGAGCACACACCCGGAGCAGTGCACAAACATTGCACAAACATAAACACATTTAGGTAGATGGAGTGCAAATTATATTTAATTTTATTACACACAAATTGTATTTTTATAATTAATGTATTGAATAACAAAATTATTATAATATTCTATAAGTATATTTTAAATTATAAAACAATATTCAAGTATTAAACTGCTAAATTACATTTTTTCATTAAAAAATGTGCATGTAACATACATATTTCAAATACCATCGAAAAAAAAAATACAATAAGTTATGAAACTTCTACAAACTGAAATTCTGATTAAGTTGTTGGCAGATAGCACAACTGATAAGCTATATCAACAAGATATAGGAAGCAACAAGCCCTTCGTAAGAAATACAGGCAAAAGCTTTTATCAGATCTTTCTCTCTCTCTCTCTCTCTCACTGCAAGTCAAGGTCTCCCGTCCTCATCTAGACTCCACCTCTAACAAGACGCTCCAGGCATTTCCCTCCAATAGTGGGAGCGACCAGCAGCTGGAGCTATTTATATCCTCAGGTCCCCTAGCAGAGCAGCGGCTTGACTCGGCACGGCTGGATTAGGATTAACTTGTGTTTCCAGTCCATGACATTGATAATACGAATGTCCTGCTTAGAGCAGGTGGAAATAGCAAAACAGTACATATCTTAACATCTTTCATCACTTTGTTGATATTCATTATCTCAATATGTCTGTATTCAATCTGAAATGGAATAAAAAAAGGACTAAACAGTAAAAATCTGAACCAACATAATAAATAATAACAATAATAAAAAAAACAGCAATATCAGATCAACAAATACAAATAAATCTGCCCCTAAATGACACGTACAACAAAACAAACTGTCATTAGTCAATGGTCATGTCAATTAGATCAGAAATCTGTCTACATGAGTCTAATGCAAGGTTAGACCTCTCAGTAAATGGTTTGAATTAAAGCTTTTCCTCATTAAAACTTCAGAAAAGTGTAACGAAAAATGAGACGGACCTACTCGACATAAATGAAAACAGTGCTGGCCAATGGTCACATGTGATTTTAATAGGCAGAGGAGAGAGAGCAGGCGTGAGAAATGCCCATTCAAATGTGAATAGCACTGAGGTAGAACACTGCGGGCTCCTGGATGACTAAGTGTGTGTGTGTGTGTGTGTGTGTGTGTGTGTGTGTGTGTGTGTGTGAGGGGCTGTGCACACATTGGCAAACCCATTCAAGACAACTTTTATCCAATGACGCAATAAGGATAGCAAGACACTAAAATAACAAAACAATCTTGCAAATCTCTCTTTCTTCAAAGTATCTCACAATATACAATATGACCAGATAGCAAGATATAAGTTTTACATTTAGAAATTTTATATAATATCTTACAAAATAAGCGTTATTTTAGTATTATTTATATACTAGAAAAATCTATGTTGCATCATTTATATGGTATTTCAGTATTTCCTAATGTTTAAAAGTTTTATTTTTATTTTGCAGTATTTTTTTATATTTTTTTTGTTGTTGTTTTAAAGTATTGGCAATTTTATGTTCTTTTGAAATTTTTACTTGCGTTTTGTAATAATTTCTATAGTTTTTAGAATTTCTTTGTATTGAAGGTTTTTTTTTTTGCACTTATATTATTAGCTTTAAAAAAGTAGTATTATTTATATAAAATTATAGTATTTATAAATCTCTTTACAAAATAGCTTTTATTTTGATATTTTTCATTTTTTATTTTAGTTGTAGCCATTTTAGTAATTAAACAAAATTAGAAATGTCTTCTTTGGTAAATTACCGAGTTAAATAAGTTTAAGTTTTTCATCTAACATTTATTCTTCAAAAATCAAAAATAGTTTTATTATCAGTTAAGAATAACAACACTGGTTAATGCACATTCATCAAAACAGGATAATAAATACTTACAAATAAAATACAAAATTAAAAAAAAGTTCATATTTCTGAATATTTTAAATCTAAGAAGTTTAGATTAATCATGATAAAAAAAATAAATAAAAAAAAAACTGTTAGTTTTGGCTCTTAGCGCTGATTGGTTGAGCCACGTTCAGAGATGTTGTAAAACAGCCAATAAACATTATTGACATGTGATCTCATCAGTTCAATTCCATATTATTATACGACAAGTTACGATTTTCCTCTGCAACCCTAAACAACTAATCTGCGCTTTGTGATGCCAAACACCTTTTAATAACAAGTTCCTCGTCTTGACTTGTTCGGGACACGTCCCGCTCTGCATTAAGCAATAATCCATGTTTCTCTACCCCATGTCACGCGTAAAGAGCGTAACACAGTCCTGGAGGAATCTACCGTCGTATAAACAGTACAGCAGGATCTCTACCGGCCGACACATCCGTCATCACACCGCCCAGCCCTACTTTCAATCCTCACCAGACAGACTGTCCAGGACAGAGACCCTGCGCCACACACACAGCCAAGCGGAACACCTCACACACACACACACACACACACACACAATACAGTGAAGGACTGACAATAAAGTGCATTGAAAAGCTCTCATCACTTGTTCAAGGATGCAGCGTGCATGTACACACACCCACGCCAGAGTGTTAGCGTATCTCAGCACCATGCAATAAAGCCATAGTCTTTACACACCCGTCCGTCCGTCCATCCACCCACTCAACCTCCCTCACTCAGAGCAGCCCGTACAGAAGCAGTGCTTACCCATCAGCCCTCAAGTCCAGAGCAGGGAGACAGCAGACAGCGAGCCGGAGGGGTTACAACTCTCGGGAAACACAATACCTCTAACAGTGCTGAGTCTGGCTCTCTCGGTCTTTCACATTCCCCGTCTCGCTCTCACTGACTCGCTTCCCTCCGGCTGTGTCTGTATCCCACTCCGTCACCCTTTGCCCCTCCCCTCTCTCTCTCTCTCTCTCTCTCGCCCGCCCTTCCTCTCAGCTGGTGACATCACAGAGCCGTTGCAGGCATGCTGAGTGTTTATGTGCACTGCTGTAGTTTCCTGGAACACAGGGCAGATTCACAGAAGCTCCAAGACTCCCTCTCCCTCTCTCTCTCATTAGCACACTACTCTGCTGTTTACATAGAGCAGAACAGTGACCACCCACTTTTTTAGCAGCTTCAGTTCGGGAAGTATTTTTCCCATTCATTTTCTGAAATAAAGAGCTCTAAAACAATCACAACATTACACGTGGTTCAAAGCAAAAAGGGTTTGATCTGGGGTTAAAGTAAATTGAGTAAATGAACTACTCAACAAATAAAAGATTTGTGGAAAACATGAGGGAATCAGAAATAATGCTGTAATTTAAAAAAAAAATATTGACAAGTGTAAGTTTTTAGAATATATCCCAGTAAAAAAACTAGGTGAATGGGATAGGTGAACTATCCCATTCAGTAAAAAAGTAGAACATTCAAAGTTGATTTTTTTAAATGTAAAATATGTACATAGAAATTCTAGTGCTGTCAAACGATTAATCGCAATTAATCACATCCAAAATAAAAGTCTTTGTTTACATAATATATGTGTAAGTACTGTGTATATTTATTATGTATATACAAATACATGCACGTATATATTTAAGATAAATGTTGTTTATATATGAAATATATTTATATATAATATATAACATAAGAATATAAATGTACTTTTATATATATATATATATATATATATATATATATATATATATATATATATATATATATATATATATACATATATACATATATACATATATACATATATACATATATATACTGTATGTATGTGTATTTATATATAGATAATAAATGTACACAGTACACTAGGGCTGCACGATACATCACATATGATATTTAATGCACATCTTGTCAGTAAAGCCGGTTCTGTAATCAGTGGTAAATCTCCATCACCTGCGCACTTTCACATGAAGCAGCAGTAACTACACAGAGCCATTGTTCACTGATAAGCTGTGGAAAAAAAATATGATCGTGTTTTTGCGCAGCTTGTCAGTGAACAACGGCTCTGAGTAGAACCGGCTTTACTGACAAGATATGCATTAAATATCGTATGTGATTTATCGTGCAGCCTTACAACACAAATACATATATTATGTAAACAAAAAACGTTTATCTCGGATGCTATTAATCGTTTGAAAGCAGTAAGAAATTCACACCAATTCACATAAAAAAAATCGGCCTGTTTATACATTATTGCTATTGCTATGCTATTGATTCGTTATTGATTTTTACTTTCTAAATTCTACTGTTGTGCTCCATAGAACATCTGAACGCAAGTTTCATTGTTGAGTGAAATATCCATACTATTAATGAGAATAGGAATGTGAAAAAGCAATGTGAACACATTTCATCTATCTACTCATTCAACGTTCCCATTCCCAGCGGGCTTTATCCAGAGCTCATTTGCAGTTCCTCTCGAGCCTTTCATTTTATTGATCGATTGACTCATCGGACAGAAATATCTTGATGATCATGAGCTCAAACACTGTGTAGCCATCGATCTTCTCCAGCACATTGTTCAGGGAAATCCCATAACACTTCAAACCTTAAGCTATTTATTTCGCAATCGCTATAACCATGACAAAAACAAACATGTAGAGAGCTAATATAACAACGTAATGACATATTTGGCATGGGTATCCTAGTTGGTTTGTCACCTAATTAATCTGGACGGCCTTAGGTCGACATTTTTGGGAAGAAAAAACACCAGGAATGATTAGCTCTTTCGTCTTTGAATGATTGAAGGTATTAAGAAAGCTGGAGAGCGAGGTGCTTCAGAAAAATCACATATGAGAACATTAGAGGCGTGATGGATGGAGCGTCATTGTGATTTTGACCGGCAGACTCCATCATGTGACACCACACACGCCCCATCCATGAACATGCAATTTATTTGGAAGACTGTGTGTTTCCAAAAAGTTGGAAAGAAGTGAAGAGCAGGTCCATCTTCAAGGGATAGCCTGCCTGACAGGTCACGTTGGTAAAGCTTGGTGCTTAAAGCAGAAAATCAATGGCACATTTACTTGGGCTCAATGTTAATCAATACGCAGTGTGTACAGATACGGGTACAGAAAGACCAAGAGACAGGAAGAGAAAGAGTGCTGAAATATTTATCCTACAGATCCCTTTCATACAGCAACGCCAAGCAAACAATACCACACGGCCAACACCCAAACGAAGTGCTGCTGGATCCTTTACAAAGAGCCTGGAGCATTAAAACTCAGCTCAGCCCAAAATAGGGAGAGAACACAATCCCAACTCACATAAACAAACACGCACTAAGATAAATCTTTTACACATCACAAAACATGTCATGTAATCAACATTCCCTCTTTTTTTGATTAGTCAGAGCACTTTAGCGCAAGGGTGGGTGTAGTATAAATTAGGGATTGCCAGTATAGCTTAAGGCACAGTAACGGTACATATCACAAAATAATTATTTTTGTTGGTTTATTAATTCTACTTCTGCTCATATGCAGGAAATATAAGATGATTCATTTTAGGGAAATTAAGACATTTAGCCCAACCAGTCTAGACTGATTCCAGAAAGAATGACTCTTAAAAAGTGATAGTTTTTAGCGGAAACAAAAACAGCCTAACCAGTGAAGTTTGATAAAAAAAAAATGGATTCGTATGAACATTCTTTTTAGGTAACAAAAACGTACAGTCCAAACGGTCTAGTTTGAATCGAGAAAGAATGATCCTTAAGAACTGATTCTTTTTTTTATTAAACAAAACAAATAAAGGCCAACCAGTGCAATTTGATTCTAAAGAGAACGATTCTTTTTAGTGAATCAAAAGCATGCGATCCAGTCAGTGCAATCTGATTAAAAAAACATTACAAAAAAAAGAGCCTAATGCATGTAGTCCAACCAATGGAAGGGAGAAATTAAATAAATAAATAAATACACACAAAAGTCAATACACTAAAACTGTACGAACCTATCCGGAAATGATTCTGAAAAACTGATTATTTTTTTACCAAACAAACTATAAACCATACAGTTCAACCAGTTTTTGTGACTCAAAATATACAGTATGACCGGTGTAGTGTGCTAATAAACAACTCAGTAACAGCAAAGCAACTATCAGGTAACAAAACTGGTGAGTTCAGCAAAAGGCAACCATAACTCACATTTTCTTCAGGAAATGTCAAAATCTAGTTGGACCTGAATGATCAGAACATGAGAAGCCATGACGCAAACACATCTCTGCTTCAAACTGATTAGAGAGATAACGGGCACGTAAACACAGCAGTGGACGAAAATAGCCTGTGTGAAAAGCTGAGGTGGGAACGAGTGAGTCAAGAGTTCTAGCTGTAACGTCAGCCTGCTACTTTGATCAACAACAAAAGTAGCCATTGAAAAAACACCTGGGCTTCATACACATAGGCCTCGGACAGAGGCAGAGCTCATGCAAAGCAGAATCATGAAGTCGTGAGTGGGAAGGACCTTTTCCATGACAGCTTTACAGCCCATGATAGCTCGGAAAGCTCCCGGATACAAACTCCTTCATCCTGCCTGGATTATTTTAGTTTGAACAACAGATCTGCTCTGATAAACAGGGCAGAAACAGAAAGCATTTAAAAGTTAGCGGGAGATTTGGAAAATTTACCAGGATGTGTGGAGGTGGGCGGAAATGTTGCTGGATTTCCACTACACCGTAAGAATTAAAAGACACTTAAAAAATAGTCTAATAAAAAACATTAACGATTAAAATAAATAAATATATATTATTACTGTTGTTATCATTATCATCATTTTGTTTTATTATTATTATTATTATTGACATGTTGATAATGGCACAATACTATCAAAATTGTTCAAATTGGGCAAAATGTTATTAGAAAAACACAAAACTAACATTATTCTCCCAAATCTTACAGCCATATTTACCACATTTTAGGACAAAATGACAGATAATGTATTGTCATGTAATGTAATATAATATAATCTTAAATTAACTTACAAACAAAAATATTATCATTACTTTGTGTCTATCATTACTATATTATCATACACATTGTGCAAAACACAAATATGCAGTACAAACAATAACAACAATAACAAAATGGTATTGTTTTTGGATTTATTATTAAATAATTTACAATAACAATAATAATATTAATAATAAAAAACTTAGTTTTTCTTTGGTATTATAGTATAATGATTGTTTAGCGATCACTGTGTCAAAAAGCAGAAACAACAAATATTAGTACATTATTTACTTATATATTTCGGTAACAAAAACTAAAGTAATATAAATGTATACACAAATACTTTTGGGAAAATAATAATAAATTATAAATATTGTAAATTATCATAGAAATATAAATATATAAAGGATCATCATTATTATTCTTATTATTATAAATGTATATACGCATTATAGTCCATTGGTTGCTTAGTGATAAATGTGACAAAAACCAAAATAAAATAAAATCAGGGTATTGCACATGGGTTATTGAGCTCTCAAACATTAAACCAATCATTATCGGTCATATAAAAATAACATCTGTCGATCTCTATTGGAGATAATGTCACTCACTCCTCTGTGCCACTTTAATGTGCTAAAATGGGCTTATGGATATAGGACACCCTCTCTTTTCCCATTTCTCTCCTCCTTTCAGCGATGCAGACCGGAATGGTAAATAATGCAGTTCCTCTAATGATCAGCTCTGAATGGAGAAATCTGCAGCCAGCCAAACAGATGAGGAAAATAAATAAAAGATGCTATGCTACAGTATAAACAAGAAGCCTCGCTGTACTCAGGGGAAACGACAGACCTGAAATACAGAGAGAGAGAGAGAGAGAGAGAGAGAGAGTGAGAAAGACTGCAAGAATGATATTTTCATCCATTCCCCTTAGGGCACTGAAGCCCAACTCCAAATATGGGAAATACGGTGTCATTTATTATTGATTTACGCTATTTATAATCCTGCCTTGGTGTGTGTGAAACTGTCCAGCTGCAAACTCACAGAGCAGAAAGAGACAGATATAAGAGCGTTTCACTACAATCAAACACGTGAGGCCACAGTCTCCATCCGTTTCATACACCAGCGTTAATAGTGCTCCCTTCAAACCTGAAAAGAATTATTGGTGTAACGATGGTAATGTGTCATGCCTGAGACATTTGCTTAAGCCCATTCAGAGCTGAAGTATGATACAAACGGCTGAGAGCACAGAATAAAATATGAGCAAAATCAAGCCACCGAACCTCATCTGACCAATCACAAGTCGAAGAAAAAGCCCATTTCTCCATGTGCATTAGCAGACTCAAATCTGGACACATTAGCATAATTTACCATAGGGCTGCAAAATATTTATTTTCACCAAAACAAAACCAAAAACACAAAATATGGCTTAATGTGATTTATTATAAATGTATTATAAATATATGTAAATAAAATAAAATGTAGTAATTTCACAGTTAAATAAATGTAAAATAAAGTTCTTATTATATTCCATTAAATACGTATTAGTGATTAGTGATTTAGTATTTTTTATATTTTCATTTAGCAGTAATAAATAATAATAACAACAATCATTATTATTGTGATTGATTACCCATGTTGGCAAAAAAAAAAAAAAAAAATTCACTTACATTTTTCCCAAATCTTGCATCCCTAATTTTGATTGTAGGACAATGCAAAGACATTAAAATTATGGGGGGAAACACTGCAGGAGAAAACAGATCACAATATATAAACGGTATTTCAGCATAATGTAAGTCAGGATCCTTCTGTCCATGATTCTGTCAACCAATGGAAATTGCAGAAATGCTTAGAAAACAGCAATTACTGTTGCAATTCTGTTCGGAGATGAGCAGAAATAACACCCTTATGATCATATGATATATACTGTAGATATATACATCCAAGTTTTTGTATAAGGTAGTGTGTTAAAACACACAAAGAGAGAGACAAGATCTACAAATGAGCATGCCCAGAGAGTAGATTGAGCGCTGATCAACAGCATGGACTGAAGAAACGTCCCACAAACCACATACTCCCAACAGGTCCAGCACTAATCACTCTAAACCCAAACAGCTCCACATGATTCACGCTGATGCGAAAACAAAGCACATTTACTCAGGCAAACATTAAAAAATGATAAGTGTGCAAGCACTGCTCAAACTAGTCAAATTCTATTTGAGTCAATCCTAAAGTATCCCAATGGTAATCTCTTAGAGGAGGAAGGTAGCTCCCAACAGACCTGTTATGGTAACTTGCAGGATGAAATGCTGCTAGAGCATCCAAGAGAATCTTTCAATCTAAAATCTTGTGTAGACCAGAATCAACTAAACCTCAATGGGTAGTAATTAACTATGGGTAGAACACAATTTGAGTAAATATTTTAGAATGCTAGCTTTCTTATTTTGAATTTTAACAGCATGTTTACTAGCAATCAAAATGTTTATTTATTTTTTATATTTTATTTATTGAAATATTTTTTAATGGACGAAAGCAGGGTGGCCATTGGCAGATATCATATCACATTAAAGATCATTTAGAAATAGTAAAAACACATAGCATTTGCTGAAATTAAAA
Source organism: Carassius carassius (assembly GCF_963082965.1). Lineage (NCBI taxonomy): Eukaryota > Metazoa > Chordata > Actinopteri > Cypriniformes > Cyprinidae > Carassius > Carassius carassius. The sequence goes on from NC_081773.1 coordinate 27,294,038, forward strand.
GTATATTTGATACAATATTTTCTGAATTTACAAATAAATAATTAGAAAATTTATAAATATGAAATATATATATTTGAACTAGATAATAAATCTGTAAAAACTGATTAATTTTGATGGCAACTTTATAAAGGAAAATACATTTTTATTTTTATTAGATATTCAAAAACTTCAATAATTAAAAAATGCATATTTGCTGAATGCTGACAGTAGATGGAAAAATATTATAGCATTTGATATTTGATTATAAAAAAAAAGCAAACGCAATAATACTCTTTTTTTTTTCCAACACATCAGCAAAACTTTTTAACATTTTTCTTACCACCATTAATTTCTGTTCCATAATTAAGTTTGCTTTATCACATGGCACCAAACAGAACTGCTATATATGCAGTCAAAATAAAAGTTACCAACACATCTGCCAAACAAAAGACTTAACAGCCAATGCCCATAATTAAAAAAGGCCAAATATCACTAATTTTCACCCCCATTCATTTCTGTCCCATAATCACTGTCAAGTTCTGCATTATCATATCACTGCTGGTTCAGACCAGGTCTGGTCTAACTCATGGTGCAGTGTGGTGGAAGAGCCCAGCCGTCTTCAGTCTTTTGTTCTCTCACACTGTAAGGAGCACGTGAGAGGAAGACCTCATTCATATTTCCTCAGTCCCTCAGGCTCACTCTGGCAGCTGAAGGAGTGGGTGTGCCGCTCCATTAGCCCACTGGTGTCTCCACTCAAGAGCTCCAGGCCCCTGCGGACCCTGGCCTGGCCGGGCTGCATAACCTTACTGGCTCTGACCAGAGGCTTCAGAGATGCTCAGATCCTCTCTCGCTCACTCTCTGCTGTCAGAAATGATGCTGGTGAGGTAGAGCGATGTATGAGCATGAATAATACAGACCGTAACTACACAGATGCTTGGAGGTTTTTAAAAGCAGGAAAATAATGCTCTCATATTAAGAGGAGCAAATGATGGTCATGGTGCCATGAAAAGCGCAGAGATGAAGTGAGGTCTTTTGCTCAGTGTTGTGATGTTGGTAAAGTGCTCAGGTTGGTGGGACAGCCTTTTACTGATCCTACGCTGTGGATAAGTATACAGCGTGTTAAAGGGATCTGTGCTGCCTAGAAGCATAATCAAATTAGGCAAAATATTGAATAAACAAACATGCAAGGGGCAGGGACTTTGCGAGCCTCTTCAGAAATGTGTGGAAATAAAGCTCATTTAGCTCTGGATTCTTGAATAAGAGCTAAATGAATGGATGGCATTTCTATTGGAGTTCGACCCCCCCCCCCCCCCCAAAAACACACATACATAACTCACAATCCAGTAAAATACATCCCTTCCATTTACAGTGTCTGTAGCTATTGCTCTTCAAGAACAAGACAGAGGCAAATGAATTGGGTTAAAACATTGTCCACTCAGCCAGAAATCAAAAGTCAATCTGGACCTCAGCAGTTTGAAAACATGATTGTGGGGAAGCACATGGTATGCGAATCTGCGGGTAACCTTACAGCACGATTGCTTTCTCTCGGTCAATCTATGCAGTAACGGCAATGCTGCTTCCCGTAAAAGACCTAGTCCTCTGCTATTAGTCCATCTAATATCCTGCTCTCATCTCGTTACAGTCCATGTAATGTGTGGAGGAGCACACGACAGGAGCCCGACCAGAACCAATCAGTCCATTCCAGCAGCTTACGTTAAAAGTAAAGGGTGTCTTTCTCATGGTAAAATTAAAGGGTTAGCTCACTCCAAAATTTTAATTATTAAATCATTTACTCATCCTCCACTTATTCCAAATCTGTAGTTTCTTGTTTCTGCTGAACATAAAATATATTTTGAGTAAAGTTGGTAACCAGACAGTTAACAGTAGCCAATTACTTTTTCATACTACGTAAGTCATTAGCTACCATCTTTTGAACATTCTTTAAAATATCTTATTTTGTGTTCATGGAAAAACCCTGTTATTTTCTGATATATTATTGCAATTTAAAATAGCAGTTTATATTTTAATATACTTTAAAATATAATTTACTCCTGTGATCAAAGATGAATTTTCAGCATCATTCCTCCCATCTTCAGTGTCACATGATCCTTCAGAAATCAGAAATAGTTGTGCTGCTTCATGTTTTTTTTTTTGGAACCAGGCACACTTTTTCAGGATTCTTTTATGAATATAAAAAAAAATACAAATAATAAAAAACAGCATTTATTCAAAATGGAAATCTTGTTACAATGTACACTACTGTTCAAAAGTTAGCAGTCAGCCTTTTTTTTTCTTTCTTTTTTTTTTTTTAAGTAATTAATACTTTTATTCAGCAAGGACGTGTTAAATGGATAAAAAGTGATAGTAAAGACTCAGATTCTTAGAAAATAAATGCTTTTATTTGTAACTTTTTATTCATAAAATAATCCATAACAAAGTATAACAGTTTCCAAAAAAAAAAAAAAACTAAAAAAGAATGAAGCAGCACAACTGTTTCCAACACTGATCATATAAACAGTATTTAGTAATATTATAAAGTAGTTTATTAGTTTTCGTTTTTAAATTTTCAGTTTTCACTTGACAAAGTTTAAGTTTTAGTAATTTTGCTCTTTTGTATTTTTGGTTTTTAAAAATATTTCTAAATACACTTTTCGTTTATTTTCATTTTTAGTTGTTTTAGTTCATCAATTTAAACTTATTTCAGTTAGGTCCCATTCATTTATGTATTTTTTATGTATTATTATGCATTGTTATTTTTTTTTTTTTTTTTTTTTTCTAATATATGAACACCTACAATAGTTTTAGTTTTCAAGGCTATAATCATGACTTTTTATAAAGTAAAACAAAAATAGGAAAATTCTAGGAAAGGAAATTCTAGGTCTAATTCTAGTTGGGAAGGTATAATTTTGAATTAAGAATAAGTAATTTTTTTTTATATGTATATAATTTATCAAATAAAATAAATTAGAAAAAATTAAACAATTTTCTATCACTGGATATTGTGTTCAGTTTTACCATTTTTTAATCATAAAATTGGCAAATATTAAAGGTTTTGCTAGTTCCAGCTTAGCTCACTTTCTTTCAATGTTAAAACTAATGCTGCACTCTGGAATTATTATTTTTTTCTCATTAAATATCCTGTTTAACTAAAAAATGCAGATGTAAAATGAGATGCGATTGCTGTTTTGTGTTGACTCTAATATGCAAAGAGAACTTTAAGTAAGACGCAGGTTGAGTTCCCACTAAAATCTAAACACTGTGGGGCTTTCAACATTTTCAGCTGTTTGTTTGAGCAGTCCGACATCGCAACATCGGCTCAACGAGTGGCATGAAGAGTGGAACTAACTGTTGGAAGAACAGCGTAACATTTGGGAAACCGGTTTACAAAGTCATTTAGTGTGAAATTCCAGTTGGTGACACTAGAAGTGCAGAAACAAAATACTTCACCATTGAACTGGGAAGGAACTGCAATTTGAATTGTCAGAAATGATGCCCGGCAACTGTTCTCCGGCAGGTTGTAGAAAAGCCTGCGGTGTGGTGTGGTGTGGTGGGTGGAGGCTTGTATTGATCTGCTCTGGTCCTGGCAACATTTAGAGCATTACGCAATGTTCCTCTAACAAGCCATTACAGCCAGTTTGACTGACAGCTTGACTCACAGACTTAGACTGCTGAAGAATGAAACATCCGTCAATCAATCAAAACACTCAAGCTGTCAATCAATCAGCGGCAGCAGAATACACAGAGATTGACTGATAGATGCATTTATGTAGAACAGACACCATTGTAATCATAACACACATCTGCTCACACAAAAGAGAGAAAAAGAGAGAAAGTTCATAAAAAGACTGACTGACCGATCAAACCATTTAATTGACAGCTTGGATGAATATCACAAAAGCCTGGTTATTTTATACCAAAAACAACACACATATTCTGCTTAATTAAAATTATGTATATTTAAATGTTTATAATTATTATTATTATTATTTATATCATTATCATTATTATTATTCTATAATTTTGAGACAATTAAGCATATTCTACACCCACCCCCAGATTGTTACTTTTCTTTATTGTATTAAATAAAATAATTATTGAATAAATCAATTATTATTAATAAAAGATTAATATTTAATAAATAATAGTGATAACTGCTGTGGATATTATGGATTTAATATGAGGGATTGGTCTTTTTTCGGCCGATTTTTCCGGAAGTGCACCCGCGTGCACATACTACATTGTAATAATTTTTGTAAAGTAGAACTTGCATACACATTTGAGAAGCCAAAAGTAAACATCAGTTCTGTATAGGATGATTATTTTTATTTTACCTTGAAATTATATAGACTGAATTTGATTTTAAAATCACCTGCTGTAGCACACTGAAAAAAAAAGTGTTTCATTCATCCAATTAAAAAAAAAAAAATTAAGGTAATGATTCACATCTATATTTTTTAACTTGAGACAATAGTTAATTATTGTTCATTGTCTCAAGTAAAAAATATAGATGTGAATCATTACCTTAATTTTTTTTTTTTAATTGGATGAACGAAACACTTTGCATCTTTGTTTTATTCGCACCAACATTATTTGATTTTAACATTTTAGAATAATATTTATATAGCATACTTTTATTTAGTCTCACTGGTAAAGACCTTGTTTTAAATTTAAAACCAAATTTAAAAACTAAAATACTGAATGCTGATGCTGAATGAGTGTTGATTGTGGTGTTTGGACTGTAGAACTATGCAGTTATTGCCTTTAATTTCACATGGTTAAAGTTAATCTTTTAATTTAAGGCTAGTTCTATGTAGTTTCAACCCAATTCAAAAACAAAAGCTAAATGCTGATGTCTGTACCATCTATGTTTGTATTAAATGTAGGCTACTTGCTGTGCAGATACTGCCATTAATTTCAGATGGATACGGTTATTGTTTTCAAAAGCCAAAAGCCAGTTTGGCCTATTAAATACCAAATAAACATCTTGTTTATGCACACTTTCCTTCTTTCTTGTTTGTTGTTTAAAGATAAAAAAAAAATTGGAAATCGGAATCGGCCAGTTTGCTCGAAAAAAATTGGTATCCGAAACGGCCATGAAAAATCATGATCGTGCATCCCTATTTAATATTATATTTTGATTATAAATTGTAAAGGTATCACAACATATTAGTAATTATAGTAACAAGAATCACTAGCAATAATTTGAAAAGTGTAAATAATAAAACTAAATAAACAATCAAAAAAAAAAAACCAAACAAACATAACAGTGCAAAGACTATGGAGAAAATGTGTTTGCAAATAATCATGAACATAATTTTATTATGCAAAAAAATTATTATAATAATAATGATGATGATGATAATAATAAAATGATGATAATGATTCAAAAATAGGCTTCATGCATGATTTAAAAAATAAGTATTATTATTATTATGACTACATTTATAATATTAGTATTATTCCATTTAATTTAAATTTAATTTATTTGTTAATAGCATTTTTTTGCGTTAAAGCACAATCTTGCGTTTACACCACAGACACTGGTTACACTTTGAGATAAACCATTGATGATAGTTCTAAAACCAACACCAAATGTAGAGGAGCGTGTGCGAAGTCTACGAATTAGATCTATCAAAAATGCAAGTCAGTGCACCAAAGTCCAGGCAAAATAGCCATTTACTGCTAGCCGCCCACTTCACTTGGCAGCTCTGACCTGGACACGGGTGCCAAGACGGGTGGACAGGGTGCCACATTCAGAGGGCCAGGCAGGAGGCATGATGACCATCTGTGAGGGATGGCACCTGGACCAGCCAGCATTCTCACTCCAAAAACCCATGTACTGTACACGGGTGACTTCTTCCTCAACCTCTGCCATCTACCTCTCTCTCTACAGCCTACAGAGCATTCTGCTGAAAAGACTGCTCACAGTGACTTCCGTTTAGGAATGGATTTTTCCCTAAACTGGCATGATGTAAATAACGACACTATTGTCTTTTACAGCATGCTTTACAGCAGAATCTGAATGGTCTCCATAGTTATGTTTCATTAATTGTTTTTGGTATTTTCCTGTCCATCTTATTTTTCAACATGGATGCTAGCCGTTTTCTGTGAATGTGTGAGACTTCTGTTTCATTAGCAGCTATAGGGACCTGAAAATGGCTTTGAATCGCAATCATCTTATCGATGAATTTTGTCAGATCCACATCATTTTCAGCATCAACAGCTCTTAAAGTAATAGCAGCCAAATAACCTAATAACTCAGCTGCTGTGATGTCTGTTAATCAACGAACAAAAGAAATAAATTTTCATAGCTTTAAAGATTCATCTATATTTAATTTAGAATTTAATGTTTAAGTGTATGGTATACTTGCCTTCAGTCATAAAAAAGAGGCCGTTACACAAATATAAAAAATATATATTTTGTCTTTATGTTGTTTCTACATTAATTTGAAGATTGAATATGAAATTATTGCAACATAAAAGTATATTTGAAAACTTTAATGTTTAATGTTGCGATTAAGTCGTTTTTTTATTATTATTGTATGTATACGTGTATTAAACTGATTAAAAATGACATCCATCCCCACAATTTTTAAATAGATTTCTTTTTGAAATATAGTCTTTAGGATTTTTTGTTCACCAAAAAATCTTAAAAATAAAAGTATAACAAAAATATTATGCACCACAAACTGTATTGAACAATAATAATAATAATAATAATAATAATAATAATAATAATAAATGTTTCTCAAGCAGCAAATCAGAAAAATGTAATGATTTCTGAAGGATCACACTGAAGACTGCATTAATGATGATGAAAATTCAGCTTTGCATCAGAGGAATTCATTACATTTTAAAATATACTGAAAAAGAAAAGTATTTTAAAGTGTAAAAACTTTTCACAAACTAACGTTTTTACTGTATTTTTAATAATGCAGCACTGCAGAGCATAAAAGACTGAAATTAAATCTTAATTCAATTATCTTAAATGAAAAAAATCTTACTAGCCACAGGGTCTCCATGATTTTGGAGTTAACAAAATTTTGATCATACAACCCACCTCTACTTCATGAGTCAATTGATCTCTCTTCCGATAATAAATAGTCTTAACTTGTGTCAGCAAAAGAGTATTGGCCAAATGCATTTTTGGTGTTGAATCAGCAGAGAGTGAGAAATCGCTATGCAATATAGGTTTCATGATAAGCATTAAAACTTGTGCTGAATTGGATCTGTCGCGGAAACCATTAGGCTCCGCCCATCCCACCCTCTCGGCTTTAGATCTAGTGTTGATCACTTCAGCTGGACTGACCTGGCCATACTCCAGCCGCTCTGGAGCTCAGCCAGTTCTGAGGAGAGAAAAAAGAAGAGAGCGAGAGAGCGAGAGAGAGAGTGAGAGAAAGAGAGAGAGTGAGTGAGAGACAGAGAGAGAGAAAGACAGAGAGAGAGAGGGGGGGGTGGATCAGCGCAATGACCCTGTTCTTCAGGGAGAAGTGGACAGGGAAGGATAGGGAGAGAAAGTGAAAGAGAAATGCACCGTAAGCCAAACAACTCTTTCAGCCACACAAAGAAAATGTCCCTATAGAGGAGACAAGGTGACCGTGATTGCTTCATAACTCTCAAAAACATCTTCATTATGCACATGAAATTAGTGCTGCAATGTGCCACAAGTTTAACCTTCATCCCTTAAAACTCTGCATAACTTTAAATCCCTGATATAGCAGTTCATGCATGTGCTATAGTCATGCACGCTGTAGTGATCAACACTAGATATTAAGGTTATAACAAAGTCTTTTAGACTCACAAAAAGCTGTTAATGGGTGGATGGATAGATGGAGGGTGGGTGGGATTTTTCGATGGATGGATTGTGGGTTGGTGGGATTGGTGGATGGATGGATTGTGGGTTGGTGGAATTGGTGGATGGATGGAGGGTTTGTTGGGTGGGATTGGTGGATGGATGTAGGGTGGGTTGATGGATGGAAGGTGGGAGGGTGTTTTTATGGATGGAGGGAGGGTGGGCTTGCTGGATAGATGGAGGGAGGGTGGGCTCGCTGGATAGATGGAGGGTGGGTGGGTGGATGGATGGATGGAAGGTGGGAGGGTGGTTTTATAGATTGAGGGTGGGATTGGTGGATGGATGATGGAAGGTGGGAGGGTGGTTTTATGGATTGAGGGTGGGTGGGTGTGATTGGTGGATGGACGGAAGGTGGGTGGGATTGGTGGATGGATGAAGGGTGGGTGGGTGGTTTTATAGATGGAGGGTGGGTGGGTGGGATTGGTGGATGGATGGAGGGTGGGTGGGTGGGATTGGTGGATGGATGGAGGGTGGGTGGGTGGGTTTGGTGGATGGATGGAGGGTGGGTGGGTGGGATTGGTGGATGGATGGAGGGTGGGTGGGTGGGATTGGTGGATGGATGGAGGGTGGGTGGGTGGGATTGGTGGATGGATGGAGGGTGGGTGGGTGGGTTTGGTGGATGGATGGAGGGTGGGTGGGTGGGATTGGTGGATGGATGGATGGTGGGTGGGTGGGATTGGTGGATGGATGGAGGGTGGGTGGGTGGGTTAGGTGGATGGATGGTGGGTGGGTGGATGGGATTGGTGGATGGATGGAGGGTGGGTGGGTGGGATTGGTGGATGGATGGAGGGTGGGTGGGTGGGATTGGTGGATGGATGGAGGGTGGGTGGGTGGGATTGGTGGATGGATGGAGGGTGGGTGGGTGGGATTGGTGGATGGATGGAGGGTGGGTGGGTGGGATTGGTGGATGGATGGAGGGTGGGTGGGTGGGATTGGTGGATGGATGGAGGGTGGATGGGTGGGATTGGTGGATGGATGGAGGGTGGGTGGGTGGGATTGGTGGATGGATGGAGGGTGGGTGGGTGGGATTGGTGGATGGATGGAGGGTGGGTGGGGGGTATTGGTGGATGGATGGAGGGTGGGTAGGTGGTATTGGTGGATGGAAGGTGGGAGGGTGGTTTTATGAATGGAGGGTTTGTTGGGTGGGATTGGTGGATGGATGGAGGGTGGGTGAGTGGATGGATGGGTGACATATAGATAGATGGTAGATGGATGGATATTCTTTAATTACAAACCAGAAGTTATACTGCATTTCATGCAAGATGAAAAGAGGGTAAAATCCAACAGAAGCAGTGAATGAGAAGGTTGTGTTGGGTTGATTTGCATACGGGTCACACCCATTCATGTGCCCAGCTCTGTCCTGATGTGTTTTTATCTCTAGTGCTGTTTGTGTCTCTCTGCCTCTTAAGAGCTCATCTATAATTCAGTGCTCTAAATAAAGAGACAGCGCTGTGATAAAACACAAATCTGGGAGCACCAGTGGACTCTCTAAACCCATCACCCTAGGGTCAGAACCCAAAACACACACAACAACAAACACCTCTGAAGGGGAAGTGTGTGAGGATGTAACAGTATCATACTTTACATCTTTCTGACGACAGTAAAGCTTTTTCTTGATAGGTACTTCATGTATATGCTCTAAAAGGGGAAATTAGAGGATCAAACAACCACTATCGCCAAAAATAGTGTTGTCAAAAGACCCGGTACTTCGGTACCAAGTCGGTACTAAAAAAATGTAAATGTGACGATACCAGGTTTCTTTAAGTACCGGTAGTACCGAGGTCCCGTTCAAACCCGGTTCAGCGCTATGATTTCCGCGAAGCAGAAAACGAGGACGGAATCTCAAAATCCAGTCATGAAAATGAAACTTACATTTTAATATGGACAGTCATGGAATTTGTCAAAGTTAGCATAAATTAATCAAATCAAATCTCCATATGGACCAGTATCTGTAAATGTTAAGCCGCAAATGTTGCTTGAAATATGAATCCGTGTTCTGCGCGTCTCTGTGTGAATTAATGAATGACAGAGACTTGCGGGTTTGTTTACTACAGAGACTGAAGCGCATGACGCTTGCATTAATTTCAGCATCTGAGCTTCAGAGTTCTCTCCCCATCAAGCGATCTTTTCAGTTTCTCACACATGCAAAAGAGAGAGAGAGCGATAGTCTTACCACGCTGAATCGACACGATATATGTAAAATATTCTTTATTGTCTTTTCCTGTAATGGAGTTCATTTAGAATTATTCATATTCATTTTTGAACAAGCAGAAGACATACCGGTTTCTCCGGTAGTGGGCGGAGCTGATGCGCAAATGGCAATTTCATTGGCTGCCGCTGATCTCTTACCGTCCCTGTTTTGATTTCAGCAAATCAGTTTGACCGAACGCAGACAACGTGATTAATATTCATGAACCTAGCAGCTCATCAATTCATAGTGCATTGGATATACATTAGTATGATAGTAGAATTAGTAGTAGTATTATCTTTTAAGTATTTATAATAATTAATATGATCTATTACTATTTTTTTTTTTACAGAAACCATCAATGACCAAAAATATCTTAAGCATCACCACCAGTTTTAAGTTCAGTTAAAATGATAAATATGCATTCATTAGGCCTAAAGTTAATTTTTACATAAAGGCATTGTGCTAGAAATATTACTATTATTTAGTAAAATGTATGTGATACTGCTACTACTGTTGAAAAAATTTATAAATTTTATTTTTTAAAGAAATAAATCACAATATTTCTTCCATGTTTTAATTTTAATAGAAAACCCCCTTTATTTACCAAAAATAAAATGTGTTTAAATTAATAAATTAAAAGACAAATTAAATTTGGGTGGAACTTGTTTACTGTTTTTCATAATTATATAACTTGTAGAAAAACTTTAAACACAGTTGTAAATAAGTATAAAGAATGGCATTGGTTTTATTTTTAGTGCTAAAAAGTTTTTTTTTAATTAGCATATTTTTGTGTTTTGCTTTGGTACCGAAATTAGTACCGAGAACCGTGGATTTTCACTGGTATCGGTACCGAATACTGAAATTTTGGTACCGTGACAACACTAGCCAAAAAACAGTAAAAATGCATCTAAAAATAATCAAGACACGTTTTCAGTAAACATTTTTGAGTGATGATGCAAACGAATAAGAGTTTTGAGTCATTAAAACTTTTTGAAAAGGAAATTTGTTATAGCTCCTGAAATTTAAATCAGAAATGCTAATGAAAAGACAGGGAGGAATCACACAACTAGTGAAAGATGCTGCCTTTTTGAAACTTAATAACCCAAAAAATGTGTATTAAATCATCACAAATGTTCAAATCAAAGTTATGATGAATATTTAACGTATCGCTCAGCATAAGTAGGCAGCAGTTGCATGACCATCTTAAGCAGACAGCTGTAGTGTGGAAGAGCTTCAGACTTATCTACTGCATAACACACACACACTTCTTACTGCTTCCTCTGAATGAGACACACGCTCAGTCAGGCTACTTAATATGCAAACAAATCTGTCTTTATAAACTTCATTAGCCCCTGTGTGAATCACATTCTCAAAGCCTCCTCCTCCTCACAAAAACAACATCTCAGGCACAGACGGAAGATGCAGACGAATCATTTATTTATGGATTTTATGATTTTTTTTATTATTATTATTTTCAGCTTTGATTATCAAAAGTAATCTGCAGAATAGATTTAAACTAGTGATGGAAAATACCCCTTATTTCCTTTTTGATCTGGTACCATGTGCTATCAAAGGCAATGTTGATACAGATTAACAAATTCATTTCTTTATTTATATTTTTATTTTTTGCCATTTCTGGGGATGAATTAAGTAATCAGATCCAATATAACATTATTATTTGAAAGCCATACATTTTATAATGTATAATAAACACAATAATAAAAGAAAATAAATCAAATAAAATGTATATAATAAATTGGATACAGCATAACATATAAATATGCTGTATGTTACAAAAAAGTTTTTGCTAACACAGTTCATTTCAATGTTGCCAGATATCACTAGAAAATTAACCACCTAATCAGACAAATCAAGGACAATTTTTTTTTTATTAATGCAAAGTCTGTTTTCCACTTTTATATTTTCTACTGCTTTTGAATTTAAATTGAAATTCTTTTGAATTTTAAATTAAAAATGTCTATTTCTTTTATTTATCCATTTTAATTCTAGAAGTTTTAGTAAGTTTTAGAAATGTTTAAATTGTTAGTATTTTTTATAAATGAATTATATATAATATATATGTATAAATAATATTTATTTATTTATTTATTTATATAACTAGTAAAACCCTGTCAACAATCCACGACTGCCAATGTAAAAGTGACTTTATAACTTTTTTCCATGTCAAAATTTCACATTAAACTATACATAGTTAATCAATAGTTTAAAAAAACCTTAATGTTATTATTTTAATTAAATTGGGATTATTACATATTCAATTACACATTGTATTTATATTAACTAATAAATATTTTTAATAATCATTTTAATATTTATGACAATAAAACCTCTGGAGGACCAACCACCTCTAATTGGAGAAGGGTAAAATGAGTTAAACCTTTTTCCATTGCAAGCGAGAGATGCAGGCTTGGATTTGACTCCACTGGGTCTAAGCAATAAAGCTGCAAAAAGCCTCTCCAAAAATGCATTGAATAAAATCGCTACAAAGAGCAGAAGCATTTGCATGCTTTTTTGGAGAAGGATGGTTTGGAGCTCCGAGGTGTGGGTGTTTAACAAGTCGCCAACAGCTCATCTTCATTTTCAATTCATTTTCCTCCCTCGTAGCAGGAGATCTGCCCGGCACGTTTGTGAGAGCCAGTGCGCTTTCACAACCCTCCTCTGAGGAAGAGTGTGTATGAGCGAACGAATTATGTGCGAATGCATGAAAAGGTCATAGCATTACTTGACCAGAATGTGTGTTTGTGTGTCATGTGTGCTGTCTAGGAGGCTTTAATACACACACATAAACACATCAACCCACTACAGACCGTAGGAATAACACACTGATGACTCAAGCTCTCAGCAGACACACAGACACAGACAAACATGCTTGAATGAACTCACACTCGAGGGGCACACAAAGGCCGTCTACAGCATAAATAAGACATACATAGGATAGACTGAGTATAGCGCTCAGGACACTCAGACATTTCAAGCAACTCGACATGCAAACAGAGCAATTTTCCTGGTGCACTTCCCTCTGAAAATGTAAAGATATAGTCAAACCTGAACATTTTGCCCTTTTATTTAGAGACTCAGGAGTTTCTAACACAAAAAAAAGAGAAATTTGTATGCTTTTTGGAACATAAAAGGAGAAGTCCTGCACTGCATTGCACGCACACGCATATATATATATATATATATATATAGTTTTGAACTATATATATATATATATATATATATATATATATATATAGTTTTGAACTATATATATATATATATATATATATATATATATATATATATATATATATATATATATACATATATATATATATATATATATAGTTTTGAACTATATTATTCTCCATGTCTAACAATATATATATATATATTTATTTATTTTTTTTCTCAAAGTAACAGCACAGACTGCTTCATATTTAATGCTTACACGTCTCACACATGTTGAATAATGCATGAAGCTGCATATGGTGGTTTGATATTGCGTATGTGCTACTCTGACTCCAGCATCAGACAAATGAATACATCACAGCTACAGTCCATCCGGGCCAGAAACACCACGACTGGCTGGGAGTGTTATGGTCCAAAAACAGCAAGCATGCCATGTCCTCACAGAGGCATTAAACATATGCTATAAAGTAACATAGGTCCCTGCTCAGAGAGCGTGTTTACAATCAATACTAATTCAGTGAGGAGGGGAAACAGGGGATGAGAGAGAGATAGAGAGGGAGAGTGAAAGAGTGGAAGGGCGCCGTTGGCAGTGAGTGGGTCTCCAGACGAGACTTTCAGCACCATCTGTTTCCTGATCCGCAGCCCCAGTCCTAAACCCAGTCCTACACTAGCCTAAACCCAGCTGAAACAGCCTACACAGGGTCTAAACAGGTTATCAAGACAAACAAATCCCACACAAAACCCCTGAAGTCCTTCAAGTCCAGTTCAGCCTCGGACTATGAATAGAAAATGTGCTTAACATCTATCCTACATTTCTTGGCTTTATTTCAATCGCTCTTTCCATAAACAATGCCTGTTTTTCACTTTCCTTTGTATTTTTCTTTGTTTCCCTCATTCCTGCCTAGTCTACCCTAGTAGTCTTCAAACTTCATCCCTCCCTTCTTATTCCACGTTTTCTTTGATTCTTTATTTTCATCTTAAATACTTTCCACTTCTTCCTTTACTACAGGATTTACTATAAAAGTCGCAGATTTAAAACTCTAGCCAAGAGCAAACCTACATGTCCAGCTGTACTTCTCAGAAATGAAACAATGTGAATCCTTCAGAGAAGCTGTGTGTTCAACATGGACATGACCGTGTTTCCAGAGTCCTCAGAATCCAGCGGTCTGTGTGTGGCTCTCTGACCAGGCCAACATGTCTGTACATAGATGCCACGGTCTGTCTCGTCTCTTTCAGCAGGAGCAGAGGGAAACCACATCGGGCTAACCAATGTGTTTGTGGCTAGCCAGCAATCCACTGCTACTCCCGATCCAAGAAGAGAGCGAGCGCACACACACACACACACATATACAAATGTATGTTTCTATATATCATGTATTCTAGCTAAACTGCAAAACTGGATAGATATATATATATATATACATTTTAAAGGGAGAAATTAAAAAACAAAAGATGGACAGACAGACATAAACGGACTAGTGGATGTACAAACAGAAACATATCGAACAATCGACTGACAGAAAGAAAGAAAGACAGAAAGAAAGACAGAAAGAAAGACAGAAAGTCGGCACACAGTTCTAGATAAAAATAAACCATAGACAAACTTCCAGTGGTAAAGTTGTTAGAGACCCAAAAATGAAAACGTCATTATTTTCTCATCTTCACATCGTTTCAAATCCAGAAGACTTTGATTTAAAACAGTTCGTCATATAAAACAATTGCATCACTTCACATTATTTAGATTAAACAACATTATTTCCAATATATGGATCTTCAAAGTTTTCGTTACCTGAACTTTCGATGGAAATAACATTAAAAAAATTACAAAAACATTTAAAGAGTAACCAAAGTCTTCTGGGTTTGGAACACAAATCATAAAAGAATTCACATTTTTGGGTGAATTATCTCTTTCAAAGACCCGTAAAAACACCAATCAGATGCTCTTATTCAGCAACCCTGTTTGGTGACCTACAGTTTGACCCTTGGCTATGCCAACAGCTGACTGGACTACACACACCAACACACACACACACACACACACACCAACACATACACACACACAGAAGACTTGGTCCTACCCGGAGGAATGTGATTGACTCCAGATGGCTTCAGAAGTTCCAGTGGCTGTTCTTTACTGGGAAGTCCATCTGTGGGAGACAGAGAGAAACCATTCCAACTGAGAAATGCTGAGGATCAGGGAAGCATAAGCCATCAGGATATTGTATTACAGCTCTGCACACAGATAACATATGCAACATATGGACCATTGCCAGGGAAGATGCAATATTTTGAAGCAAATGACTCATGGATTGACATACACTCACTATCTTTAAGGTAACGAAATGGTCTCTATTTACTGTAATATTGTACATGGTCCTGGTCTCATTATACATTAATGCACCACAAAAAAAAAAAATCCTTAGTAATTTTGCATAGAAACCAGCTTTTCACCTCTGATACATCTTTCATATCAAGTCCCAGATGGTTTTTCTCTGACGTTTCACTCAGGAATTTTTTGCCGTATTTTCGATATTTAACTGAACCTCCTGAATGTATAACGAACGTCTACATCTCAAAGCCTACCTTTGTTTGCATTGGTTTAAACAACGCAACAGATTTCCTAAAAGAGGATTTGTAATTATGTGGAAAGGCCAAACAACATCAGTAGACATGATAACTGTGGGAGAAGCAGCTATAAATAGCCTAGATCTCTAAAAGAGGAAGAGAAAGAGAAACGCTCACTGCAGAGAGCATTAGCATTCACAAACACACACACACACACAAACCATAAAACCTGCACATCTCATCTCATAATAATCCACCAGAACAAAGGCAGAAAATGTGCACAGGGGAATCTCACTAAAACGGTTATAAACAAATCCATATTTTTTTCTTATTGTGACATTAAGCAAATTAAGCAATTAAGCACTTCATATTATGGTAATGTGGACAAAAAAAAATAAAATAAAAGAAAAACTTACTATAAGTATTTATACATCAAAGTAGTAGTTTTTGTGGGATTGCTATATAAATTGACAAGAATTTTACAATATTTGGCTTTATTTATTTATTTATTTATTTTTTGATCTCTCAGTTGTGGCTGGTTGCTTTTTTTTCAGCAAATGTGTGTAAATCCTACTAGGCAGATACTAAATGCTGAATATTATATTAAACAACGGCTACCCTTTTTGATATTTATATCTATATATAAACAAACAAACTTGCATTTAGTTTTTAACTAATGATAAAATAGAAAAAATATATACTTTTATTACAGTAATTTTTTATTGCTTATTTATTTATTATTTATATAATACAAATAATATAGTAATGAGAAATCCGGGAGAAAAATAATGCCGCAATGCAACAAAATATTAGTGGTACAAAAATAGGCTTTATTTTATTTATACTAATGTCCAAAAGTTTGGGTTGATAATATTATTATTATAATTATATATTTTTTTTACTTTTATTTAGCAAGGACACGTTAAATTGATCAGAAGTGACAATATAATGTTAAAAAAAATTTCTAGAACAAATAAATGTTGCCATCACAGGAATAAATAAAAGACGATACATACATTTTTAAACATAATAAAATAGAAACAAATATTTTGTGTATAATGTATAGTGTATATTTATTTTTTAAATGTAATATAAATGTATTCACTTACATATTGTTTACGTTTTAAAAATGAATAAATCTTTTAATGTGAAAAACAACTTCTCCTCAGCTGTAATGAGTTTGTGTATGACAGCACCAGGAGCAGCGATTAATCTAGCGGTAATGAGCTTCAGATGCACTCCACACGAGTGAGCTTCCTGACATACTGACCCCAATGTGTCTCGCACCTCACTAAAGACTGACAGCCTGAGATAGAGAGAGATAGAGAGAGAGAGAGAGAGAAGAGAAGTCCAGAAGAAGGAATGCAAAGACTTCACAGTGTTTAATTCATTAGACATTCCAGTCACAGTCTCGCCAGAGGCGGCAGGCGGAGACAGGGCTCAGGGTCGTTTCCACGGATCAACAGCGGCGTCAGTTCCTCTCAAAGAGAAACCGGAGGGCTTTACGCCTCTGTTTGCACAGAACACTGCAGAGAAGACGAACAACCGCCTCAGACAATCTGAGAGACGTTCGTATTGTGTTGTTGTTGCATATCCTCTTTTTCTACCCCAACATCACTTCAGTAGGCGCCCAATCTGTCCTCAAACCTGCTCTGAGCTGCAGAAAGAGAGGAAAACATTGTCACACAACTGACAATCACATGATGACGAATCATCTCTGCTGTATGGAGGTCGAGCGCAATTCTGTGCAGGGCTCAGTGCACTGCCTGTGTGATAGGAAAAGTGCATTTTTCAAAACAAAACACTCAGGAATACTTTGTTCTGGTCTGGAGACAGCAACGCAACTTTACAGCAGCCTCCAAAGCCCTTAATATGGCCAACTTACATAAAAATACAAAGAAAAAAGTGTGTGAGTGTATATATTGAGTGTGTGTATATATATATATATATATATATGTGTGTGTGTGTGTGTGTGTGTGTGTGTGTGTGTATATATATATCACACACACACACACAAATCTAATATTTAAATATATATTTAAATATTTCACTTTTACAGACTTTTAAATGAAATGTTCCCTTCTGGTGGAATGAACTCCCCAACTCAATCCGAGCAGCTGGGTCCTTAGCCATCTTCAAGAATCGGCTTAAAACACATCTCTTCCGTCTTTATTTGACCCTCTAACTTTAACACTCACTATTCTAATTCTATTCTTAAAAAAATCTAACTACCTTTCTAATCTTTTTATATTCTATTTTCTTTTCATTCATTATGCAATTGTATATGTATGTGTGTATGTATGTGCAAAGACCTCTAACTAGCTTGCTCTATTCTTTTTTCTTTTTATTTTATCTGTTTTCTTTTTATTTATTATATTATTTAAAATCCCATGCTACGTGTACTGTGTTAACCTAACTGAGAGTTGTTATAGCACTTATATTTCATTGCTCTTTTTGTTGTTTTTGATTGCTTCCACTGTCCTCATCTGTAAGTCGCTTTGGATAAAAGCGTCTGCTAAATGAATAAATGTAAATGTAAATGTAAATATTTAAAATATATTTAAAAATAATAAAACTTTAAAATAAAATAATAAAGTTGTGTCTGTTTGAACCCCTTAATTTGTCCAACTTATATACTACAATTACAAAATAATAATAATAATAATAATAATATTTTTAGAACATTTCAATATATTTCATAATAAAACCTTAAACTAACTAAATAATAAATAATAAATAATAAAATATAGTTAAATAATAAAGTTAATAACTTTTTTGTGAATGTTTGAAGACCAACAATAACTGATATTAAATAATAATATAAATAATATTTATATATATATATATTTATTTTTTTTTAACTATAATGGAATAAAGGCTTAAGAAAATAAAACAATCATTAAGAAATTACTTTTTTAATAAAATGTGTATTCTGTGTGTATATCTATTACTATTTGATGATAAGTGATTTCAGACTTAGCAATAAAAAAATAAAATAAAATAAAAAATAAAAAAAAACCGGCTTGAACATGGACTGATGGATACTTACAATAACAAAACAAACCATGGTTGACCACTTTGCATGTCATCCAGACAGTCTCATCCCACCTAAAATGGGTTTTCTTGTCCAGAATAAGCTGTAAATGGATCACACTTTATGACTATAATCAAAGGCCTGTAAAGTGAAAAGACTACCAAAATAGGGACGAGAGCCAAACCTCCAAACTCCCAGCCTTAACTACTATCAACCGATCTGTGGGTCTGATTGAGTGACAGGACCCGAGCGACCTCATCCATTCATGTAACACACGCAGCGGCTCAGATAAGAGCTACACTTATCCCTGTGAATTCAGATCATAACAGACAGCATCAATCATCCGCTGATAAGAGCTGATCCTGAGGAACGTGCATCAAATACTCATTTAGAAAATGTATTAAAATATTTAAAAATCAATATAAAAAAAAAAAAAAATCACCAATATTTTTAAATTAAATTCAAAATGAAAAAAAATAATAATAATAAAATACATGCAGTATATGTATCTGTATTTATGTCTCTGTATATAAGGCTATGATATAAATAGTCTATAAAAAGGGTGAAGAATTATCTGACAACTGTGGATATGTTTTTATAATAATGTGACATTTTAAATCACTGAAATATAAAAACAAGATCTGACTGACTGATAATGAAATTTGGTGTCATTTATTTTTATTATCAGTTGTTTACCTTTGAATTATTAATGCAACCCCTATGCACAGGATTATGGGATCTCACATTAAGTTATGGATACATATGCCACCAGATGAAGGCATCTTATCAGACAAGATGTTACACAACCACTGAACTCGAACATGTCTTAAAGCTTCCCTACCACTGTTTACTGGCTGCATTGTTGAGGTTGAGGATACGGCGCATGTATGTTGTTCTCTCCTCCTGCTGATCAGAGCGATACAGGGTGTACGTGTTCAGGCGGGAGGAGCAGGAGGCAGATAAACCTCGCTCAGCCGTGATTAGCTGCCTCTGTAACCCAGCACGCTCCATCGCTGAACCCCGCAGAGACCCGAAAGCGAGGAACCTGTAGCAGATAGGCCATAACAGACCGCCCCACATCGGCTCGCGTGTTACAATGTGCCCCGAGCCGATCAGGATGTATTTGAGTGTGCCTAACATTCAGGCCTCAAGCTTTTAAGCTTTAGTGTTTCCATGATGCTATTTTCAGCCATTCAGACTGAAGTCATCATTAATACATGCTCCTGCACGGCAAAGATAAAATATTGATGGGAGAGCCCTCCGATGGTGTCCCCTCCAAACAAGGAAGCTTTCCACGTTGTGGCTGTTTTCTCCTCCGGAGAGGGATGGAGAGGGGAGGAGGCAGAAACAGGGGCATTAAAGGGAAGACAGATTAAACAAAGGATGGAAGCTGTTTATGCTTCCGCCGCACGTTCCTGGGCTCGTCTCGCTGCACCCGCTCTATTTTTGGAAGCCTCTCTGGACCAGACAGGAGCAGAGCCTGTACCATCACAGCATTTTAATCAGACCCACAATGCATCTCTAACTGCACCCAACAACAAGGGAGTGCTGCAAAAACACAGCCCTGCAGTCAGGATGACTTCAATGCTCGATTAAATCAACTAGATACAAGTCACTTCACTTCAGCTGCACATGAAATCTACAAAAGGGTTCAAATCTGAAATGAAAGTAAATTTGGCATGCTTTGTGTTAATATCAAAATGGAATCTAGTAACACTTTATTTTAAGGTGTCCTTGTTACAAGTTACATGTACTTACTACTATAATAATAACAATAAATTATGCATAATTGCATGCAAGTAACCCAATGTATAATTACACTGTAACAAGGACACCTTAAAATAAAGTGTA
Source organism: Carassius carassius (assembly GCF_963082965.1). Lineage (NCBI taxonomy): Eukaryota > Metazoa > Chordata > Actinopteri > Cypriniformes > Cyprinidae > Carassius > Carassius carassius. The sequence goes on from NC_081773.1 coordinate 27,314,702, forward strand.
ACCTGACATTTTTTACTTTTTTTAATCTTTGGGTACGTGTAAGGGTATTTTATCATTTATTTATTGTTTATTAGTATTTGCAAATTGATAATAGCAGGGTTTTTGACAATAGCAACTTAATTGAAAATGGTTTTTCATTCTGAGATTTGAATTATATTTCAGAGTTATTCAATTATTACTGATTGAATGTTTTTTTTGTTTTGTTTTTTAGATTAAGTCAGAATTAGATGAACATCCATAATTACATTTTCCAAGTGACCGAACATCAGTCGTTAACCCTTACACTGAAAGGAAAACACAGAGACGGGAAGCACACATTCACATCAACAGACAGACAGACATACAGAGAGAGAGAGAGAGAGAGAGAGAGAGAGAGATGGGCACACAAGCCCCCTGCGTCTGAGGCACATATGTCTGTGTCACATCCTCATCCACATTCACATAACCGCAGATATGAGACCAAACATTAACTCACTGTAGTATGAACAAGATTTGTACATCTTTTCAAACTCTTAACTTGTGATTAAAAAAAATATGATAATTAAAGTGTTAATAATGATTCATAAATGATTCTTTTTTTTTTAGCATAACAAGAGAAAGTATATCGACTTCTAAAATTTTAAAGCTTTCCAATTCAATTTTAAGATTTTAATCATTTCCAATCCTGGAAATCAGAATTCTGAAGTCAATATAAATTAAAACCATTTTCACTTCTTTAATGTGACATATTCCCCAATGAAACAGTGATCTTCGATGAGGGGAAAATCGACATAATATGTATGATATATTAATTCTATATAAAATGTTTATAAAAATAAAAATATTACATCATATTTTAATACATAAAAGTTAATGGGATCAAAAATGTGGACAAGTTTTTTGTTCTCAGTCACTACTGGCCATCAGATTGAATTCCACGATGCAGAGTTTAGAAGGTGTTGAAGAAAAGTTGAGTGAAATGCTAAAGAGTGATGGATGCAGGATCTGTCTGTCTGAGTGTGTGTGTGTGTGTGTGTGTGTGTGTGTGTGTGTGATACTGCGATGGACAGACTGGCTGGCTGTGGCAGATGGCAGAAAGACGACACCAGAGCCTGATGAACTGGATGAGGAGAAGTCCGTCTGTCTGTGTGGCATCAGAGCCACGATTGCACACGCGCACACACACACACACACACACACACACTATTGGTCTCTCTCTGCCAGTACAGTAGCACAAGCCACATCACACAGAGATACAGTACATTACAGTCAACATGAAACACCATTCACAGCCCATTTTACTTCCGGAATCTGACGTACTTCCAAGTGATGCTGTTCAAAAAATGACAAATGCTGGATTAATCTGAAAGATAATGTCAACACAAGAAATGCATTACGCAACACAATACATTAGATGGAAGGAGTTAAAATGTTTAGAGACTGAAAATTGTTTTTAACAATATTCTTTATAGATTTTCACACTTTTCCACTCAATCCCTACAGCCCTTAGAAACCGCACACAACACCCCAGGTAAATTAATTTAATATCTGAATGCAGTAGTAATTCAACTTAATTTATACTCAAAACTATTTTTTAAATTATATATATATATATATATATATATATATATTTTTTTTACATATATATATTTTTTTTTTTCAAATAATTCAATAACAGCCATTCACTATTAAGTGGGATGTTACAGAAATTACTGACATGCAGCATTAAAGCATATTATTATTGTTATCTTTATTATTACTATTGTTGTTGAAATATGAATAATGCATATGTTTTTATAACTTTAGACACTCGAACAAAAAAATAAAAAATCTAAGAGAAAAGAATATCTGCTGATGTTTAGTGACATCAGGCGAAAATTCCAAAGAATTGAGGAATTTTGACAAAAAATGAAGACAAAACGTTTTCTTCTTTGGAAAAATGTGCACCTGAAACCATGTGACAGGTGAAGTTCTGGCTGGTTATGCTGATTCTTATCTTCGTAAAGCTCCCGGGATACCCCTACAATTTTTTTTTTAACTGTAAGCCTTTACTAAGAGTCTACCATTATCAGCTCTGCCTCTAAACCTCACAAGAAGAGAACAGTGTGTGTGTGTGTGTGTGAGTGTGTTTCCAGTGAAGTTTTGAAAGGTACTTCTAGGAAATTACTTCCCAGGAATAAGGGAGGCAGATGATCGTTTGGACTTTCAGGTTAAATAGAAGAAGTTTCACCCTGAAACCATAAATTACTTCAGTAGAGATATCCATCATCTTCATAACCTAGTCAGAATGTGCATCAAGCACTAACAAATTAGTCATCAGCGAGAAACTGGGATGTATTGTGAGAGTTGTGATGTGTATCAAATACGGAGAAAGCTACATCATCCCCCACACATGGCGAGAGCTCAACGATACAGAATTAAAAGAATGGTTTAGCTAAGGAAAAACTGACGATGGGCTGTTGAATTATTAGCAAAGTGATTTTTTAAATATTTTTTACTATATTTATTTGCTTGTTCAGTTTCGTTGTGGGTTTTGGTTCATTTGGTGTTTTGTGTAGAGAGAGAGAGATATACATAATACACACACACAGCCATTGAAAAGTTTGGGATCAGTATGTTTAAAGGCTGCATTTATATAAAAATAAAAATCCAGCAGTATAATGATATATTATTTCAATTTAAAATAACAGTTTTCTATTTTAATCTCCTTTGGAAATATAATTTACTTTTTGTGATACAAAGCTGAATTTTCAATAAATTCTGTGCTGTGTGTGTGTGTGTGTGTGTGTGTGTGTTAAGGCGCATCACTGTTTTATTGACTCCTCCCTCTTTTTTATGACAGGCATCAATGTATCCTGCTGCTAGTAAGATATAATCTTGTTTTTCACCTAATATAATTTGAAGTTGTGTTTTCTTGTTTAATGTTTTAAGTACTTCAAATTTGGGATAAAATGTCTTTCTTTTTTTCATTAGCTATTACTTCAGTCTTCATTCTCACATGATCCTTCCGAAACTTCCTAAGCTCTTGATAAGCATACTAGAGTACTAAAGTGAGCTTAACCCTGTCTCTTCATAAAGAGGTAAAAATATCCCTTCTATTGATGGGATTGTAGGCACTGTACCGTAGCAAAGCTCACTGCAGTGTGTTTACAGTACACAAGAAGCTTTGAAGACCGATGTCTTATCAGCTCCAAAAATATGCATCTTCAGTCTCAACGCAGATAAAGCTCTGCTGGCCCGCCCTGAACCAGATCTTTCTCACAGACCACCGTCAGAACCAGCCGGCTTCCCAAGAGAGAGAGCACTGAGGCTTGCTTCCTACATAATAATAATCTAATAAGAATAAAAACACCTAGCACATAAACACTGGCCAAAGCAGTTCAAATAATTCAATCAATACAACTCTATGCACTGATACCTATTTATAATCAATATTTGTCTCGTTTCGTTCACCATCTTTGGCTGCCTTTAAAAAACAAAGCAATCTGAACAAACAAACACACAGAGGCTAATTACATCCTCATCTGCAAATGACTTGGGCTTAGACTGTAATTAATAAAACTCATTGCTGACATGAAGCAGGGCTTCCTGAGGGCTTAACACATCCGGCCTGCCGCACAGAGAGATCCAACCACAGGAATATTTAGGGAATTAAGGCCTGATTCGTGAACAACCAGAGGCTCAGAGCTAAAAATAGAGGCTTCAGGCTGCTGGTGACAGGTCTCTTTAAGGTCGCATCGTCCTGTCTCTCCAGGGGACGCTTTGTATTTGTGTGAAGGGTCTTTGTGTAAAAGTGTAGAACACAACATCAGGGAAGCCTAAGGAGAAAGTTTGCCCTATAAGTTTTACATAAATGCACAATCCAGAGTATAATCGCATGTTTAATGCACAGTTGCAAAAGCATCTTTCAATCTATATACATGCAGCATATGCAGGGCTGTATAGTGGATGTCAAAAGTTGTTATATGTTGCCTGCACCGCTCTGAATGTCTGTAATCACAGGATATGCCTCTTTCTAACTGACTGTAATGGGGTGATCAAGTGTCCATTCTCATCATATGCTTTAGACGACTGTCTGCTGGCTGAATAGGCAGCACTTAAACTCATCGTGTTTACATTTATTTTGAACCCTGCTTCTGCGCTGCAAATCCTTTGTTTGGGGTTCCTGGTCAAAAATGAGTGGCCTTTTAAAATGTCCTTGTAAAACTCTAATTATGCTTTATTATCATCATCAAATCTTGGATTAAATCTTTTTGTCATTTTGTTTCTTTGTCTTTCAGTTGCTTTTCTTTTTCCTTTTGGAACTGACTGATCACAGGCTTCATTTATCTGAGCTTATGCACTTCAGTTTGTGAGTGAAAAAAAATGTGGATCATTTTTGCCAATGTTCATTTAAAAACTGAGGTGCATAAAAACAGAGCACGTTTATATGACTGGTAAATAATAAAATTATGGTTAAAATAATAATAAAAGAAAAGTTTAAAAAAACGCTCATTAAAATTAAGTTGAAATAAAAAACAATATAAATATTACATTATAAAAACATTTTTAAAAAGAAAGAATGATATACAATAACTTGCATTAGCAGATGCAATAAATAATGCAATAACTTTGTTAAAGCACTAAAATTACTAATGTGTTATAAATAAAAACTAAAATAAAGATAAACCTAAATAGTTAATTTAAAACAAAAAGTAATATAAATTATTTAACCACAAAAAAATTATACAAAAAAAACACATTTGTAAAAATAAGGAAAACATAATACATAAAAAGCTAGCTCAAAATATTAATAAAAACTATAATAGCATACACCTAATAATAACACTGGTGGAAATGCAATTTAACCCTGAAAAAAGAACTAGATTTGATGGTTTGATGGTTTAATACCCAAAATCAATTCAATTGGTAGAGCACTACGCTATCAAGCGCATGGTTGGGGGTTCGATTCCCCGGGAACACATGATAGGAAAAAATTGATAGCCTGAATTTAATGTAAGTCGCTTTGGATAAAAGCGTTTGCTAAATGCATAAATTTTATTTAATTTTCTGCTAAATGCATAAATATAAAACACACACAAATATTAGGTAATAATTAACTATTATTCGCAATACTTTAGTACAGAACTTACTACAACATATTGTAATCTCCATGAAAGAGACCCGTCAAGCTGCTGCAGAATTTGGCCAAACTGAAGTATCTTAGAAGGCAGCATGAGGTCGCTTCCTACCTTTTGGAAAAGCCTTTGAATTGGAAGTGCGCCTTTCAATGATGTCTAGGTAGGCAGCTTGCTTGGTTTTGGAACAAAGCTGACATTGGAGCATAGCACAAAATGAAAAACAAGACTTTCTACGAAAGGGTCTCTGATTTTGTCACTTTTTACATTATTATGTCACTGATCCGCATACCTAAGATGCTCATACGTACATGCCTCGTTGGCACAGTCTAAAATCCCAGTTTTTGGCTTTCCCCCAACATAAGCTGCAAATGCTGTGTTACTTACAGTAAGAGTCCTGGACACAACACACTGGTTTTTCCATTACAAATGCAATATGAAGACATAAACATCACCTAAACATCACATTGACCCCCATTCACGCCAGTAGTGCCGTCCATTGGTGATCAGAGACAGATGTTAATATTAGCTATAGACATGATCTAAGAACAATGGCTGCTTGATTGACCATCCATTCAATGGGAAACCTCTCGCAGATGAGCCCACCGGCCCAGCAGGTGCTAGGCAGACTGTGGCACAGTGCAGAGCTCATGTGCCAAGATCCCGTTCACTGGCAGGAGACGAGTGTTTGGCAGGAAGTAAGGGAGATGGTGTGTGTTGAGGGGGGCGGCACCTGCCAGCAGCCCATCACCTGGTGAGACTGACCAAGCGCACACCCGGTGTACAAGCTCTCTCTCTCACACACACACACACACACACACACACACACACACACACACACACACACACACACACACACTTGCAGCCTTCAACACTATTCTCAGTCTGACACAATTCACAGCAGACCAACAATGCTTCATCACACTATCCTGGGAAAGAGATTCAGCCAAATAGGCTATACAACATCATATGAGAGGAGAACAAGCAGACAATATTAAAAAACAATATTATGCTGAAATGTATTTTTTACAGATTACAAATATTGAGAACTGTTTTCACTGATAAGAAATGCTTCTAGAACACCAAATCAGCATATTAGTGCAACATCTGAATAGTCAAGTCACACCACATACATTACAAGAGAAAAGTTATTTTGAATTGTATTAGATCTACTAATTCCCTTTTTTTTCTCCTCAAACTTGTTTGGAAGCCACTCCCCAAATTGGCAGAGTGACACACCTGTTGCTGATTACAAGAATGTTTAAAGGCACAACATGTAATGTTGCACCTTTAGAGGGTGCGTCTTCAAAATAAACAGACTAGGTAGTGTAGTTTAATGATTGTGCTGTGACTGAGTGTGGGATCATGAGAGTTGTGGTCTTCATCCCCACAGCCAATGCAATCCAACGGGACTCGGGTAGAAATCATGTTCACGGATGAGCTGATGATTTATTAACATCAAGCAGCGTGACGCCAAAAACCGTCGAAGCAAAACAATGTTGCTGAAAGAGCGTGACACATGGCTCAAAAGCAGCGGAGCTTTTATTATGCCACAGTCGACTGCATCCACTCCTTCTGGTCACGAGTATGTGGGGGGGGGGGGGGGGGGTGCATTACAGTTTTAAATTAAATTTATGCATTTAGCAGCCACTTTTATCCAAAGCGACTTGCATTGCATTCAAGCTCACAATTCTTTCCTAACATGTGTTCCCTGGGATTCAAACCCCCAACATTGCGCTTGCTAACGCAAAGCTCTACCACTTGAGCTACAGGAAAACAGTTTTATCATACTAGATACGTTTGAAAGTTCTGTTATAATGCTACTCTGTTCTGTCGTCACAGATCTGTTAAAACGCACAACATATCAAATCGCTTTTGTTGTTTACATATGTTTTCTACAAAACAAAACATTATTATTTTTCAATTTTCTATTTTTTTTTTTTTGTTACCTGCAAATTACATCATAACCCCTAGATTTGGAAATCGAGGGGTTATGATATATGGGGTTATGACACGGTCCGTGTCACTAATTAAAATTGCTTATTTCTCGGGATTTAAACATTCTTCGAAACATTTGGGATAATGTAAGTACACAAGTCAGCAAAATATAAAACCATGTTCTAGTGGTTTTTGGATATTTCAATTTAAAAATCGTACATACTGTGCCTTTAAAGCATTGTTTGGTACTGCTGTTCTTGATGTCTGATGAAGCCCTTGATAACGGCGAAACGTCATTTTAATCAAAGTTTTCATCTCTTTCATCTCAAGAGTGAGTGCTGCACCCTTTTCAATTGATATGAATTGTATAATATCATAATATTGTTTATCAGTTATTCAGCATTAATCAGTATATATATATATTTTTTTTTTTACTCTATTAAATATTCATTAAATTGTAGCTACACATACTGTACATGGCAAATAAAACTAAAATACAACAAATCTAAATGTAGATTCACTTTTTTACTTAATTTGACCATTTTACTCTACAAAAACTATGATTGTGTGTAGATGAAAACTGAAAAACTTATAAATTATGAAAATAAAAAAATTCTACTAAATTGTAATGTAGTTTTTGTACAACCCGAATTCCGGAAAAGTTGGGACGTTTTTTAAATTTGAATAAAATGAAAACTAAAAGACTTTCAAATCACATGAGCCAATATTTTATTCACAATAGAACATAGATAACATAGCAAATGTTTAAACTGAGAAAGTTTACAATTTTATGCACAAAATGAGCTCATTTCAATTTTGATTTCTGCTACAGGTCTCAAAATAGTTGGGACGGGGCATGTTTACCATGGTGTAGCATCTCCTTTTCTTTTCAAAACAGTTTGAAGACGTCTGGGCATTGAGGCTATGAGTTGCTGGAGTTTTGCTGTTGGAATTTGGTCCCATTCTTGCCTTGTATAGATTTCCAGCTGCTGAAGAGTTCGTGGTCGTCTTTGACGTATTTTTCGTTTAATGATGCGCCAAATGTTCTCTATAGGTGAAAGATCTGGACTGCAGGCAGGCCAGGTTAGCACCCGGACTCTTCTACGACGAAGCCATGCTGTTGTTATAGCTGCAGTATGTGGTTTTGCATTGTCCTGCTGAAATAAACAAGGCCTTCCCTGAAATAGACGTTGTTTGGAGGGAAGCATATGTTGCTCTAAAACCTTTATATACCTTTCAGCATTCACAGAGCCTTCCAAAACATGCAAGCTGCCCATACCGTATGCACTTATGCACCCCCATACCATCAGAGATGCTGGCTTTTGAACTGAACGCTGATAACATGCTGGAAGGTCTCCCTCCTCTTTAGACCACGGGCATCCAATAAAGGTCTCCGGCCTTGTCCCTTACGCACAGAGATTTCTTCAGTTTCTCTGAATCTTTTGATGATGTTATGCACTGTAGATGATGAGATTTGCAAAGCCTTTGCAATTTGACGTTGAGGAACATTGTTTTTAAAGTTTTCCACAATTTTTTTACGCAGTCTTTCACAGATTGGAGAGCCTCTGCCCATCTTTACTTCTGAGAGACTCTGCTTCTCTAAGACAAAGCTTTTATAGCTAATCATGTTACAGACCTGATATCAATTAACTTAATTAATCACTAGATGTTCTCCCAGCTGAATCTTTTCAAAACTGCTTGCTTTTTTAGCCATTTGTTGCCCCCGTGCCAACTTTTTTGAGACCTGTAGCAGGCATTAAATTTTAAATGAGCTAATTAAGTGGATAAAAGTGTAAAATTTCTCAGTTTAAACATTTGCTACGTTATCTATGTTCTATTGTGAATAAAATGTTGGCTCATGTGATTTGAAAGTCTTTTAGTTTTCATTTTATTCAAATTTAAAAAACGTCCCAACTTTTCCGGAATTCGGGTTGTAAAAATGTTTTGCATTTTTGATCAAATATAGCATATTTATCACAGAATTTTAATGAATAATCGTCATCTCTACTCTAATTTCTATCCCTAACAAAAAATATGTAACAAATCCTTTCACTACAAATAAATTCACTCAAAATAATTCCAAAAGCTGGTGAGGCTGATAGCAGATTTAAGAACTAAAATGAGACAGTGAGTGTGTTATTGTCAATAATGTCAAAATGGCTCAAATATTGACCAATTTATCAGCCTGGCTGACACACTCAATTCATCAGCCTGGATAAACGCTCATATTTCAGAACAGCAAAGTGGCTTAACAGCTCCTCAACAGGTAGTGTACCTGCTGAAGAAGCACAAGCAGTCTCTCGGAGGAGCTGATGGGAGGAGAGCTCATCCTAACCTCATCCTGTTCCCATCATAAAGCATTGAAGAAGCCCGGGAAACAGAACCAGGCCACTTTAACCCTTAAGGTGAGACACTGCAGGCAAAAACACTGTTTTTTCAAGCACCTGTCAATTTTGAGATTTTGGGCTTTTTGGTTTTTCATGAAGTGCTTTTTCAAACTAGTGGAAGGAAAACATCCAAAAGACACTGTTAAGTGTTTCTTTTATAGCACTTTATCTGTTTGTGTCAATAGATTTCAATTACAATACATATTTTTAAAGGCCGTTTTCTCAAAATGAGTTTTTTCTTCAACACTGAGCCATAAATCTCCACTTCAGTAGCACTTACACACACCAAACTTGACATTTTTATTCCTGTCTATATTCTGAAGGTTTTTACAGAGGGATTTGTTCATATATATTTTCCTTGATTATATACGACATTTTATTCCCCCCAAAGTTGTGAAAAATATATTGTTTTCTGGCTGTTCAAAGTATTTTCTGAATTATGGAGTGACAAAAAAAGATAACCAGAATTCCCTCTGTAAAAACATTTGACTCTAATATGTCAAAAAAATTAAACAAAAAATTTGAAACTGACTTCATCTAGTGTTCAGATTTTTGTACTAGACATTTATGCAAATTAGCACATATTTCATTAAATAATGCCTCATTTGCATATTTAAACATAACATTTTTGAAAACTTGTAATACAAAAAATGTTTGCAATAATCAATGTAATCAATCAACTGGGTAAGTAAGGTGATAACTATTAGTTATTTTTTTTTGCCCTATTCACCTGCAGTGTCTCGCCTTAAAGACCTAGATCATTTTTGGGGCGCCTGACACACCTGCACTTTTCTTTGTTTTTCAGACCTATTCTAGCAGTCAGCATCAAGTGCCATATATAGTTATAAACAGGAGAACTTACAGTTTAAGTTTAACTAATTTAAAGTGTCAATTTTACTATCGTTTTCTCAAAGAATGAATGAAATTACAGAATTTTAAGAAAAATGCAAGCAACAATTGGGTGTTTTTAACTGTGTACTCAAAGCGAAACTCCTAAAGTTTGGATATTTTTCTTTAGGAAGTTGTGTCTGGGTGTTTTACACTTCCAAATAAAATTTAGTTTAGATATACTATTCCCCAAGCAATTTATAACCATTTATTACAATATAGTTATCTGCGCCTTTAAGTAAAAAAACAGGCCTATTTCGTTAACTAACAATAGAGATGTGTCCAAAATCATTTTAATGAGTAAAGAAAATGGAAAGAGTGTTATTTGACCAAACAACCAAGTTTTTTTCTTCTTCTGAGTATGAACAATAAACACAAAACTATGCAGCATATAGTAAAAACAATTGCACAAATTGTCTTCAACAATACAGTGCAAATGATTCACAAACTACACAAAATGAGTGAGAAATATTCAGAGTGCAACAAAATAAATTTGTGCAAACTATCTTTAGGAACTATATATTTATATAAATATTTAAACATAACAGACATCATATAAATGAAAGATCCGCTGCCAGAAATATGCGTGAGAATCGATTTTACCGGGACATCGCCTAGCGACACAATGTACAAATCCCAGTGCTTTATCAGCTATGTACCACTGTTTCATCCTTGGTTTTGATTTGTTTTATGTCAAAGTTCTCTGTCGTTTGTTTTTTTTATGCTTTTTCAGAAAGTTTTCTCATGCAAATGTATTAGTTTGTGTTTTGTATCCATGCACTCGCACAGACTTCACTTTCACTTTGTGTTTGTTCATATTTCAAAAGCAATATGTTAAGTAGTAGTTCAAATGACTACTTATTGGTTGAATATGGTACAGTTTGAACCAATCTGGGCTCGGGGGTGGGACTACGCATCAACAATAATTTCTGTTTGGCTCAGAGGAACGAAAGCATTGGTTTCTTCTGATGAATCAATGCTGTCAAAATGTGATGACGTAATCACGTGCACTACGGCGCCTCTGAATATCCAAATGAGATAAATAGGATATCTCCGAAATGTGGAGAACAACAGTTATTTTTAGCCGCGGGCGGCTGTCTCGGTCTTTGAGGGTTAAGCAGCAGGCAGCCCTTCTGCAAATATCACAGCAGAATGGATAGTTTTGAAACCCAAGCTGGGCTCAGAAGAAAAGGGTTAGAGGGTCTTTAAGGACCCGAGAGAGGAACTGCCAAACGCAGACTGATAAAATTTGCTATCCAGGGCTTTTTATGTCTCTGTATGGGAGGCTTGTTACTCAGGGATCTCGCTGAATCTTATTGTCATTTCATCTCTTTAGCAAATACATGATGCGAACAACAGAGCCAGTGTCCCAGAGGACCAAACGTCTGCACACAGACACTGAAGTGAAGAGGTGACAGACGTGATGCATGAGAAGAAGAGGATGTTGAATGATAGTTTAATGGAGATCTCAAAAATCACTAGAAGATCTACAGTGGAAGTTTTTAGATCTCTCTTCAATCCTTCTTTTAGACGAGTAAAAACTGAAAGCACAGTTTAAAAGTGCACTCACAAATACTACTTACTTTATCTCTATAACCACTTTGTTATCGAACACTTTCACTTGAATTAATAAAAAAAGTGCACTGGCACTGATAACTGAAAACTTTGTGCAATGATGAATGAGCGTTGTTATCATTAACTAATTTTTTAAAAATCCTGAATTCCAATTAATATCAAATCAACCTGCAGTTGGGTTGTTTTGATTAAATAATAACAACTTAAACAAAAATACAGCTAACACAATAAAACACAATAAAAACATGATAATATAATAAAAAAATATTTATGAAAAGGAATAAAAAGGGTTATCTGTTTTTGCAAATAAAATCTTCAAATATTAAATGAAAAACTTAAACTAAACACTAATTAGAAATATTTCTAGAATAATTTCTATAATATTTTATTATAAATAAATTGAAAATAAACACAAATTAATAAAACTGACAAAAGCACATAAGACAATTACTAAAATAAAATGATTCCATTACTTCAATTTAATTATTTTTATTATTGCTCAATTTAAAATTATTTAAATTTCCATTTAATTAAACTGAAAATATAAACAGATGAAAAAGATTCTCAAAATAAGTAGTAAAATAAAAGAAAAACATGTGTGACCCATGATGGCACAATGAGGTGGAATGAGCACATTTTATAAATTACTCCAAATTGAGTTTGTTTTTCACATTCTCCATTAAAATACCTTCAAAATGACACAACATATTGGGATCGGACAAAAAAATGACTAAGCTACAGCCCTTTGAGGGTGATAGAGTCAGCAGATAGAGTTGATTTTGAGAAAAATCAAGTCAAAATTTCTAAAGATTCCAAAGCAAAACCACAAAGCTACGTTGCATATTTGAAATTATATTATTAATCACTATGTAGCTATTCTGATTTTATCTTTGTTATGAAACATAAGAACAGAGATGCAAATAAACAGTAGTTTATTAGACTGTGCATTCCGACTCATTTTGCCAGCACAGGTCACAATTAAGAGTGAAGAGAAAAACTAGAAAAAAAAGAACATTTGGACAATAGAAATATCCATGAAAAGATATGAATAATTCCCATGACATCCCAGGCATGGAAAGCAAAGTAAACAAGAAAAAAAACATAACATTTCCAGGTTTTCAAACACCTAATCACATGAGGAGGAAAAAAATGTGATGGCCATATTTGTTTGTTGAAAGGTTATATATCATTAGTTCAGGAGATACCCTTCTGAAGCAGGTTCGCAGCTCTTCAAGCCGAGCATTTTGGTGGAAATAAGGTAACTGAAAGAGAGCGGGTGGAACACGCCAACAGCGATTTCACATGCCATTATTCTTGTCACCACCAGAAAATGTGTGGTTTCATCTTTCGTGCGCCCACCACCTCGAACACAGTGTTAAAAAGTATTAAAAACAAGCTCCGAGTGCTGCAAATACCATAGAAGTTTGATAGAAGCCCCAATCCGACGTGCTGGCAAGAGCTGATAGGATCAGCGGGAGCCCATGGCCTCCCTAAAGCATTTACATGATTTACAGTACTCCTAATGGCTTTGAACCTGCAGGAAACAGGCCTGTTGGAATGAGAAGCCAGACGAGGGGATCTGCACCACTAGAGGGCTTTCTCCAGGCTTCACCGAGGCAGCACTTTAAAGAGCAAGCACACCATCATCAAACCAAATCATCTGACTCCTGTATTTCACAGATGTGTGATTTAGTGCTTTTGCATTTACAAAGTTCAGTTTTAATCAAATTAGAACAAGAATAGAGCAAATGGCAAAATTTGCATTCAAAGAATACTGTATGAAACAAGCCACATTGGTCAACTAATAATAAGAACTGGGTGCCACCACAAAAATACACTTGAGACACAATCATTAATAAATATAAAAAAAAAAAAATTCACAATCTGTCAACGTCAGAAAGGACAACTTTTCTCTCAAAGAGGAAACAGGATGACTTGTGAAAAAAAGATATATTAAAATCTTAAAAATGCTATTTAAATAAAAAATATATTTAACATTTAAAATATATCAATGCTACTTAATAGTAAGAGATTAAATTATAAATTATGATAAACAACCATCATATACAAAAAAAAGGGTTGGGATGGTTAGCACATAAAATAATTAATTTATAGTGGATCTGAAATTTGGAATAAAAAAAAAAGGAAAATTAGGGGGAAACACATACTACCTTTTATTGAATTAACAGTGTTATAATCATCGTTAATCATCTATCACCACAAAATAATCTCAGAAAATTAAAAAAGGTAAATTAAAAACTACAGTCATTTAAAAATGTACCAACCCACTCTACAAAACCAAAATGTACCACATAATCAGAGTCAGCAAATACATAAATACAAACATCAATCAATCAGTCAGTCTCACATATGCACTTATTTGTATTGTCATAATGCATATTCCTCCAGAGATATCCAACAAAGTATGAAAACTGTGCCCACCAAACTCGGTTTCCCCAAACAAGGGGGGAATAGCGTCCTGATTATCAAAAGCCAGCACAAGGATATAAACATTACGTCAGCCTCCAAAACAGTGTAAAGCACTGCTGACAAGATATTCCCACTGTCATTCTTCACAAGTGGGCTGGCCAACAGAAGACGTCCCAGTGGGACTGGAGTGTTTTCCTTAAGGGTAGCCTCTAGAGGAAGTGATGACATCGACTCCCTGAATTACGAGACTGATAATAGATCAGATTAATGCAGCAGTGCTTTCGTAAAGTCCCCATGCCTCTAGAGAGCAAAACAACATGGGTAAACAAGCATTTTACCCAGAGAATGAGTTAATAGTGGATTTTTATTTTTAATTATATATATTTTTTATTTTATATAAATGTTACTTATATATATATATATAGTTTATATGTTTTATTTCATTATATTTAATTTTCTTGTTATTTTATTCAGTATTCTTCCTTTTATTTTCAATAATTTTATCACCAAGTGGGACAAAAACCACTGAATGTCTGTGGCACAAACTGTAGAGCACGAGTTACGCCAAAGTTTAATATTTGTGGTTAGAGGTTTGTTCAGATCACTAACCCCAAGTATGAGCAATAGCATAAGCGATGCTTGCCAAGCACCACTAATAAGAGTTTTAAGCGTTCTTCCTGCAAAAAAATAAATAAAAATAGCTAAACGAAATCAGTAACAAACACCCTGAGCCAGCAAGGAGAACAAGATCAAACAAACACTGCAAACCTTTAATAAGTATGTGCTAATCAAAAACGGCCCTCTAATGATAACTTTTTTGGTAGGTACGTCTTGAATTCATTACTGGAGGAAGCCAATGTGTCTTATGAGGGGCTGTGAAGTCATATCAAGCATAAGTCACTCAAAACATGCGCTATAAAAAGTTTTTTAAGCCACTTAGTAGGATCGTGAAATGATACTCATGCTTTGTCACATGACCAAAAGAGAATGTTAATGGTGACTGCAACACACTGATAAGAATCCATTGAGAAATACACATTTTAAAGCACTGGAACCGGTACAGAAATAAAATTGTGCACTTCATTGATAGCGTATTTTGAAGGCCAATCCAGAAGTCAACATGACCCTGGGTTCCTCAGCAAAAACCCAAAAGGATTTATTTTGAATTATTGCGGAATATAAGCCTTACGACCAAAAAAGTTTGATGCATAAAGATAATCTTCAAGAATGAACATAAGGCCATCCTTAAAAATATTATTAAAAAAATAAAAAAGGGTTGGGTAGGTAGGTCTATATTTTTTTTTCCAAGTTTCAGTGTCAATTTTTTTTTTTAAATTTTGGTGATGGTGATTACGTAGGTATGAATTTAAACAAATTAGCATATAGTGACATCACTGGCTGGGTCTTCAACCCGTGCCTTCGGACGCATCATTGCAAACCTCATTTTGATGCAGGCTATATAGACCACAAACAAATTTAAATCTTTGTCAAAAACATGTTTATTGCATGAATTTCAGGTGAGAAGAAAAAAAAATGAGGTACCGTTACACTGTTTTACTTGCATCCACCGCTAGGTGTCATGCAACCTACAAATGAGAGACCGTTTACTTTGCTTTCTTGGGTTGTCACTTTTGTGATAAAAAAAAATCTTGTTTGATTTGAGTGACAAGTGTTTATTGAATCGACTGTAAAATCGATTTTGCATGTCTAGATGCATTTTATACAGCAAATAACATCAAGTACAGTTAAATCCACGGACAACAGGCAGGACAAATGTAATGATTCAATATATTGGTAAAGACCAATATTTTTCCGATAATTTATTGGCGTGAAGTTATGTGCACAATAACAAACAGGATTGCAACATTCTCGAAAAACAATAAGCAGAGTGGACTGCCATAACGCAAAACATTTACTGCAGGCTTCAACATGGCTGTGTTTACAATTAGAAATGTTAACAAAAACAAATCGCATAGGCGATCCTAGCCCGAATCTGTATCTGTATCCATGAGACTGTCTGAATACCGGCAGAATTCACATTTCTGTTGTAAAAAGAGAAACATTGTGCAGAAGTATTATTTGCTGTTTTGTGTGTGTGTCCGAAGCTGCAGTTGCTGTGTGTTGCATTTTGTCTACTGCAGCCGCAGCCATCATTAGCAAGCGCGAAAAAAAAAAAAAAAATGGACGCGCTCCGAGAGAGGGTCATTAAAATCAATTTCCTATTTTCGTTTTCGAAACTTGTGTTGGTTGATTCGTGCAGTAGATTTTCGAACATAAAGTGACAGTCGACACGGTCACGGTTTTAGTCTAGACGGGAGAAGGAATGGGAAAAGATCTGGGCACAGTTTGAATCTTTTCAATGAATTTTTTTAGATGTATTATCAGGGCTCCAAACTGCGACTAAAATGGTCGCATTTGCGACCATAAATATTAAAATGCAACTGAAGTTTTTGCTGAGGTCGCCACTGGCGACTAGGCCTATGTATTTACATGTTATCTCTTAAAAAATTGCATGTAATGCCTTTTTTCCTGATTGTTTTGCATTCACATCTTTTGTTATGTTCGCGCATTGAGAGAATGCGCATCGAAGTTTTAGTGGGAAAAAGAGTTTTAAACAGTCCTCATCTGCCGCGCAGCAGCGCTGACACACACCTGATAAACGCGCGAGAGAGAGAAATGATGGAGACTTGAAGAGAAAGTGCAGAATATTTTGTTCATACCTTGAACAAACTACAACAGGTAAAGCTGTCATCTGTGTGGATATTGGCATGATCGTTAACAGTTCTCGTTTATAATCATAAGGCTTCTTCTTAACAAGATCTTAGTCCATGCTGTGTTCTGTTAATGCATGAACTTCATTATTTGAAGTGCACTTGCCGTCCAGTAACCGCAAAAAGCTTTGTGCTTTGTTACTTTTTAATTTACAAAGTATCAGCTTTAAAATTATTCCAAATTCATAACAAAATTCAAACAATAAATATAGTTTTGGTGCTCTTTAAGGGGCCGTTGACATATCGCGCCTAAAAACGCGTGGAAAACGCTAGGCGCGTCGCTTCCATTATGAGCACGCACGCATACCGCGCGCCTACATTTGAAATAACGAACTTGAGCGCGCAAAAGACGGGACATGTGAACGGCCCCTAATGCGGCAGGCGCGATCGCGAGTAGTGCCTCAGTTCAAGCAGCATGTGAACCTATCATACCTTGCTCTTTACTACTAGAGTACATAATGAACATGAATTAACATCAAAAGGTAGGCTATTTTATAAGAGATTCTACAGTACAACACTGTGACGAGAGGGGCGGGGCCGAGGGACATGGGAGCGAGGCCGGTGGAGTGATTGGAGATGAGCTACACCTGTTCGACCCACCGGTCTCGAGGCCCACGGAGGAGATGGAAGGATATAAAACTGGAGCGACGACAGTGAAGGACGAGAGAGGACCAGGCCTGGGCGTTATTTTAGGTTTTGGTTTCATTTTGTGCGCACCAGTCGTCCGTGAGGGGCTGGTGCGCTGTTTTGTGTTTCTTTTGTAATTAAAGTTTCATTTTGATTGTCCGCCGGTTCCCACCTCCTTCTTCCCGATGACTAGGAAGTCTTTTATCGTTACAAACACTTTCAAACTGCGGAAAACGTGTAAAGCTTGTAAACATTGCAACGTAATATTAACCTCAGTAACCTTTCGGTGTCCATAAGCTCATCAGTCAGCTAGAAAAATAACTATAAAGAGGAGCATTTTGCTATATTTATGAGCTATTGAATTTTAATATTTTTACTTAACCTGTTGTCTACATGATTCAACTCCTCCTATAAAATTTAATTTTACTAATTAAGAAAAACAGACTGAAAGTGTGAAAGACATGCCCTCTTAAAAATAAAGGAGCTTAAAAGGTTCTTAACAAAACAATTTTGGTTCCACAAAGAACCATTCAGTCAAAGGCTCTTTAAAGAACAATCTCTTTCTGACCTTTTCATAATCTGTTATTGTCTTCAAATGTTAAAGGTTCTTTATGAAACCATTTAGACAGGAAAAAAAGGTTCTTCTATGGTATCATGCAGCACCTTTATTTTTAAGAGAGTATGAGAACATTTACAGGATGCATTGAGGAGGACCCCAAACTATACTCAGGGGCCAAGTGATGGTTATGGTCCATGATATTGGTACAGATTTTGTGTAATAAACAACGCATGACTGTATGTTTCAAGTTGGAAAAGACATTTAGCTCCCACTTTAAGTGAACCTTCATTCCCAGGTCATCTACAAGATGGATTAAAATGCTGATAAAGTCAAGAAAAGATGAGACATAAACACTTCAGTATGATTAAAAAGTTAAAATGTAAAATAAATAATTAAAATTAAACGCATAAAACATTTTTATTCTGTGGCACCTAAAAAATCATTTGGCACCTAAGTTTTTTTCTTATAGGAGCCAATGGCTCCTTACTCGATTTTTTTTGTTTGGAGCCCTGATTATGGTGCCCGAACCCGTATGACTTTGAACAGTGACCGCGAACATTTTGTCTACTGCAGCCGCAGCCATCATTAGCAAGCGCGAACCGTTGACTCTGACAGTGAATGAGAATATGAGACGAAGCGAACTCACAGGCCATAGTGTGACATCCGTGTAAACAGATGAAGTCACAGGGTTTTTAAAGAAACGTAGCCTTCGTTTGTATGTAGGCCTAGGCAATTTATATATTTACAATACTTACTAAAATATAATTAATATTATTTTATAGCTTTTGTATTGGTTGTTTGTAGAGTAAAAAAAAAAATTGGTCGGTCTTAACGCAAATGTACAACCGGCAAGTCGGTCGGACTAAAAGCAAAAAACATAAAAAATTTGAGTCGGTCCTAAATTGACAGGGTCGGTCGGGTTACGGCAAACAAGAATATTTTTAAGGATGGCCTAACGTAAAATGCAATCACCAGAAGCAAAAAGCTAGCTAGGGTATAAACAAACTCCTGGAATTTTGAGTTAGAATAGTTTGCAAGACCATGATTATAAACAATGAGGAATTATTTATGTATTTTATGTTGTAGAAAAAAAAAAACATGAAAGTATCTTGAACTTGTGTTAAACAGACCTTATTTCAGCCATTTTTAAAATCCATTCCCATTCAAACTCATTCAAGAAACTCAGTGACTTTAATAAGATGGAACTGCAACTGGCAAAATCTCATTGTGTTTTTGTCCTACAAAAATACAGTATATACTGTACAGTAATCCCTGCAGCACCTTACTTGCTGTATTGCTGCTTGATTTCCAACTGACCTGGCTTTTCATGCTCCCTTAAAACACATCTTACCCATTCCAATCCATCAAACACTCCAGAGCCAGAGCTTTCTCAAAAACTATAAAATGGGTAACCAGATACAAATGGGCAAAATTCGGACAACTGTGCTCAAGTCTAACCCTTTCAACCATGGATTTGACGTTCTCATCCACGCACATTGTGAAAGCTCTCGCTGATCCTGTCCAAAGGCAGTCTGCCGAATGTGCTCTGAAAGAAATGTCCAGTAAACTAAGTATGCTCCTACCGTCTACATCTTTCACTCCAGCAGTGAAATTGTAGCTTTGTCCCAGGAGGAAGATGAAACAGTCAAGAAAGCAGCTGAGAAGAAAAGTGAAACAAAATCAAGAGGGTACACATGCTGTTTTTAAATCTCTTTTCACAAAAAGATAAAAGCACAGATTGCAAGAACACATCATAAAGCAAATTCATCAAGCAAGATCCATTCATCACTGCTTTAGCCCCAGGCCTTGACTAAGCCGAGAGAAGGATGTCGACAATTCTGGATGTGTCCTGCATGCAGATCTCATAGTTTAACCTGAGTCCTGCTGAGAGGAAGTCAATGAACAGATCTGAGACCAGACATAGGCGGTACAACCAAAATCCTATAATCACAGTGGGATTAATTTCCCAGCATCAGAGTGACAACATATAGGCTATATTCGACAAAATAATTGTTTATATATTTTAGAAGATTAATGAAAATGTTAAAATCATTTACTCTGTCCTTCCCAACATTTATGAAACTCTTTCATCTGTATATCATCAAAAGTATTATAAGCCTAAATAAATCATACACATCATGGACAACAATGGTCTCTACGATATACTTAGAAATATGACGCTTTTGGAAAACATGGCCCTTGTCATTTTTCACATGCAAATCATTATTTTGAGTCAAATCTTTTAAGAAACCCTCCGCTTCCCCAGCTCCAAATGATTTCATGTATGTTATATATGGGGATATTTCATACTCATGTTTCATTTCTTTGAATCAACTAATCCAGTTCACAAAAGAAAGTCTGAATGATACAGTCACAAACTGACTAACTGGCAAATGGCTAATTCTAATGAGAATCACCAAAGGAAATTGAAAAATATGAAGAAAACTAAATAAAAAATCATTAAGAGATTTGGGGGGAATTAACTTAATCGTTAAACAAACTAGAGATTTTAAGATCAAGATCATTTCAATTTGTGAACATCTAATTCATAAAAACAGTCTGAGCGATTCATTCACAAATTAGCCTGATTTGGTTCAATTCACTGCCACAATGATCCTGTAACAGTGCTTAGCAGCTCACTTCAGGTGAAGAAGACAAATGAAATTTCTATGGGTATGTATAGGGTCCACTGTCATCCTGGCATCCCTAATGGGTGGGAGCACATGGGTGTCATGTGCATGTATGTGTAGTGTGAAAGAGGACAACATGTTTTCAGTAGGATGGTCCACCTCTGTGTGTGACAAACAGGATGGACGAGTCAGATGCTTCAGTCGCTCACCCCTTCCTGTCCTTTCGAACACGCTGTTAAACTATGAGAGACATCAGGCATGTGGTTTTTTTTTTCAATATTTTTTCTTGATATTGTTTAAAAATATCATACGGAACTAGTCAGATTTTGAAAATAGTCTCATGCTCACCAAGGCTGTATTTATTTTATCAAAAATACAGTAAAACAGCAATATGGAGTAATATTATAAAAGTTTAAAGTAACCGTTTTTATTTCAAGATTTTTTTAAATATACTTTATTCCTGCAATGCAAAGCTGAAGTTTTCTGCATCATTACTCCATTTTTCAATGTCACATGATCCTTCAGAAATCATTCTAATATGCTGATTTGCACTCAAGAAACATTGTTTTCAATGTTAAAAACAGTTGTGCAGATGAATAGAAAATTCAAAAGTCCAGTATTTATTTGAAACAAAAAATAACATTTATACATCATAGAACATTGTATGTATACATATATATAGCTTTTTGATTGTGACCTGGAACTGGCCTTCTTCACAGTTGCGAGATTTAATCAGAAATATGAAAATATAGTTGCTATAGTGGAAATAAAAACATGCGTGTCGAAGACAGACACCAAATGTATCAGAGCTAATATAAAGAGAAAGTATGGTATTCAGTCAGACATGCATTCAAGCTCTGTTCATCTATCAATCTATATCAAATTTCCATCTGCAACAGGTGTTTCCAAGTATCAGGGTATCCTCTGTCAGTCTTTTCCTGAACATATTTTCTTGAGATTGACCCATACATCAGTGCTTTGTAGCTCTATCTCCCCTCAGGGCTGATAGGCCTCTGCTAGCAGGGCTTTCTCATCTGAAGGCCTCTCACTGGACCCAATCAACCATCTGCCCTCTAATCAAAGCACTGATTAAAAGATCCGGCACTCAGCTATGTCATCCAGACAATTAAATGCCAATCCACAATATGCATTTCTCTGTATTCTGCAATAGATCCGAGCAGCAGTGCATCACACAGGGCATGTAATGCTCGACGTGCCGCCTCAGGGATGCACTGTGAGATAATTGCATGAGCCTGGGTGAATAACCCTGACACTCACCCTGATGAGAGCCAACAATCCTGTACTAATTACTAAATGTCTAAAGAGCCTGTGTACGGCAGATGTAATGGCAGGATGAGAGCAATTACAGAATAACAGAGTGCCTGGAAATAAAACAAAGCTAAGTAAGTCTGTGTGACTTTTTTTGATGTCTGGATGAGGATTTTTTATTATTATGTGAGATTGCACTCACAATTAAATATTTTAGAGCAAACTGGTAGGTCAGAACCCCAAAATGTATCACTGACCGCAAGACTGAATTATAAAATGCAACCATTTAATTGAATGCAGTTAGGAATAAATTAGCAAAATAATGGCATAACTTTTAAAAGAGACAAGAAAATGCTTATCATATTTTTTGCTTTTTAATAGCAAAGGCTGTGTATCCCCCAGAATATTGTTAAATAAAAATATCTGTAATTTAATGGGATAAAAAATACAATTAATTATTATAGGTTATTATTTACATTACAGAGATTACATATTATTATTTAATGTACGAATTACACATTTATTTTTGAACCTCATATATATATATATATATATATATATATATATATATATATATATATATATATATACACACACACAATGAATTATTCCTAGATTATATAAAATATGATTTATATGTTGTATAAATAGCAGAGTTATCTTTTCTTCACTTTTAAACCAAATGCATAAAAAAGGAATGACTTGCTTTAGAAAAACTAAATGTGCAAAACTAGTAATACAGTTAAATAATCTAACTTAGTAACTTAAAAAAATAAATTTATATATATATATATATATATATATATATATATATATATATATATATATATATATAATTAATCAATAATAAAATTCATTATTTACAGATAATATATAAATAACACATTTACTTTTCTATTACATTTAAACCCAATACAAAAATGGAATGACTTATTTTGATGTAAGACCAGAAATGGTACGCAGTGGATGTCTGTCCATGTTTGGGTCAATCGTCTTAGTCCCCACAGCCTCAGGTGCCCTTGTCAATTCATGCTCCAGATCTTCTAAGAATAACACACATGTCCAGTCAAGCAACACAAACAAGACAGACCTGACATATCAAGGCTGACCTGATGTCACATCCTCTCAAGAGTATCTGCAGACAGAAAAATACACCATTACCAACAAATGCATTAAATTTAGGCTTTAAGAGGTGATGTCTCTGCTGGCACTACACTACAAAAAGCATTAAAAATGCATCAAAGATTCCCTCGTCCAACAAACCCGTGCTGCAAGTGCCCCAAATCCCACAGTTCCAACAATCTCTATTAATAACCATCCAACCGGCTCATGGGAAATCATGTGGGCCCTAAAATTAATAGAGATGTTCCGAAACCATTTTTTACCTCCCGATACCGATTCCGATACTTGTGCTTTGGGTATTGGCGGATACCAAGTACCGATACCAGTGTGTAAAAAAAAAAAAAAGGAAAAGATCATACTACGCCTGCGTAACTGTAATATTATCATTGTGGTAAGGTCTGGCTTTTTTTAAATTGCAGCCACAATATTGTAAGGGCATTTAAATGTTTAAATAAAACAGTATAAAACAGAAGTGCAACAGCAACTTAAATAAATATAGGAAAATTATATATATATATATATATATATATATATATATATATATTTATTTATTTATTTTTTTTATTTTTTTTTTAAATAAAGTGCAGCCACAATATTGTAAAATAAATATTATATAAATAAATATAAAACTGTAGTCCAACAGCAACTTCAATGATTCCTTTAAAAAAAAAAACTTGATGTGCCAGTATGTGACCCTCGGAACTCGTTCGAGTGCAGCACCGCACTTCGAGGGGTAAATGTTGACTGTCCACCCAGTGTTATGTTAAACTTAGCAAAGACATGGGTCACACTTCGGAGCTCCAAATTTCCGTGGTAAAGCTGATTGCATGCCCCTCTTTCAGCATACACAAAATGTTTTCCCTAACTGTCTCATATAATTTGGGTAGCGCAGTTTCAGAGATATATTTACGACCTGGCAAACAGTACATTGGCTCCAAATGCTCCATTAAGCGGCGAAATCCCACATTTTAGACAACAGACAGGGGTTGGTCATCCAGGACAATAAACTCCGCAATTTTTTCGGTTATCTTTGTTGCTTTTTGGCTGTCTTTGAGAAATTTATCTCGTCGCTGGAAGGCAGTTTCCAGAGTTTGCTGCTGCAGTTTTCGTTGTGCTCTTTAGTGTGACGCGTATTCAAATGTTTGATTAAAGGTCACGTTTTTCGTGTTTTTTTAAAGCTTTGGTTGTGTTTACAGTGTGCAATATAACGTGTTCATGTTTCGCATGTAAAAAAAACACAGTATTTTTCACACAATTCTCTTATCTGTATACCGCTGTTTTCACTGTCATAAAAACGGGCTGATGTCTTGTTCTATAAAGCCCCTCCTTCAGAAATACGTAACGAGTTCTGATTGTGCCAGCGGTTCCTGCGTTGTGATTCGACAGCAGCTTAGCGCACGCTGCTCTCCTGGAAACGCGATTGGGCTAGTTTTGAGAAGCAAGGGGGCAGGATTTGTTTTGAAAACCTGGCAATCCTGATCTGAACGCACGTGCTGGAGATGTATTTCTAATCACAGAACGCCTTTACTGACGAGATGCGCATGAAAATCGCATTCAATTTTTTGCACAGCCCTACCATCTAGTTAACAAAGCTAAACAGCGTTGCACTTTGTGTAATAAGTTACAGAAACTGTTAAACACACCAACTTAAATAATAAAAAACAC
The DNA here is from genome assembly GCF_963082965.1 of Carassius carassius. Classification (NCBI taxonomy): domain Eukaryota; kingdom Metazoa; phylum Chordata; class Actinopteri; order Cypriniformes; family Cyprinidae; genus Carassius; species Carassius carassius. The sequence goes on from NC_081773.1 coordinate 27,339,659, forward strand.
TTACCAGTTGTGGTCCATAAACAACGCCTTCTCCAGACAAAGAGGGAACTGCTCCATCTTTCAAGAATAATCTTTGTGCGAATCCGGCATTAGACTGATTGAGATTGAGGAAGCTGTCCTCAGCAAAATGTACTGCACATAGTTTTACATGTGGATTATAATTTTCTGGAACCGAGTTAAACATAAATTGTAACCATTAATCTCCAAGTACAGCGTCCCCGGGAAGCCCAAACAAAGGTGATTGGACTCAAAGATGAAAATTACAGCATTTCGACGACATGGCGACAAACGCACTTGTCAAACGCAGCTCTTACTCTTCTCCGTGCGAGCGCAACAAGAACACGCCCCCTTTTTTGTGTATTTCTGTGGGTGGAGGTTAGTCAAAAAACTGTTTTAGTGACGTCATTACTGCAGGAACTAGAGGGTTGTAGTCCAAACTGGTCATTCGATGTAGGCGAATTCTGTTAAATAAAATATCTCGCTTGGCATTGAACTTTGAGATTTAGAATTTTACAGATATTATTTATACTCTAACAACAACAAAACACACTAACTAAAGTTTGAAACATGGGATCACGAAGAATGGGACCTTTAAGTTGCTGGTGTTGAAATTTGCGACATTCGTGCCACCCCTCGAAGTGGCTTCTTTGCATATGTTGCATTTCGCCGTCTTACTGTTGGAAAAATCCACTGTAAAGTACTGCCAAACTGCCGACATGATGCGTTAATGTTAGCTCTATAGTTAGCTCCTTTTGAGGAGGAGTCAGGTGGTCAGTTCTTCTTCGCCCCTCTAAAACAACAGCAGCTGCCGATGGCAGCACAGTGCAACTGTTTTAAGAGCGGCAAAGAAGAACTGTAAGTTAACGAAGCTAACCAGTAAATAGATTCCTATTTCTAATAAATTATATGGTATTGGATCGGTACCTGGACTCAAGTACTCACCGATTCCGATGCCAGCATTTTCAGTAACAGTAAAAAAAAAAAAAAAAAAAAAAAAAAGGGTCGGTAGGTCTATATATATTTTTTTTCAAGTTTCAATGTAAAAAAAAAAAAGTACAATTTTGGTGATGGTGATTACATGGCTATGAATTTAAACAAATTAGCATATTGTGACGTCACTGGCTGGGTCTTTAACCCGTGCCTTCGGGCGCATCATTGAAAACCTAATTTTAATGCAGGCTATATAGACCACAAACAAATTGAAATCTTTGTCAAAAACATGTCAATTGCATGAATTTCTGGTGAGAAGAAAAAAAATTAGGTACTGTTATACTGATTTACTTGCATCCACCGCTAGGTGTCAATGCAACCTACAAATGAGAGACCGTTTACTTTGCTTTCTTGGGTTGTCACTTTGAAAAAAATCCTGATGATTTGAGTGACAAGTGTTCATTGAATCGATTGTAAAATCTATTTTGCATGTCTAGATGCATTTTATACAGCAAATAACACCAAGTACAGGTAAATCCACGGACAACAGTATAACTCCATGCATGGGAATAACATGGAAACATTTCAATATTGGGTCAAGGAGATACTTGCTTCCTTTTGTACAATATGTAAAATCTGCATCTGACAAGATGAAAGGCATATGACCATCCTGATACATCTCTAATAACAATAAAAGGCCACCATCATCATCTCATACAGAACAAAAGACAATACAAATCCAACTGTTATATGCCATTAGCGTGTCTGCCATCGGGTGAAGGTAATATTCATTATTGAATATGGAAGCTTATGAACTCCTGAAGAGAAAGAGCATGCATTATGAATGAGGAATCTCCAGCTTGATGGATTTGGATCAGGAGTACCTGGAAATGTCCTGCCAGAGGCTGTAAAGACTTTTGAAAGCATGCAACAGGATGGTAAGGGAATGGCTGGCATCCACCCTCTTTATCGATGTGAAGCTTTTAAACTCCAATCGAACTGCCAGTAAAAATGAATAGATATTTAAATAATGCTCTGGAGGGTGGCGATGCAAAACCTGGAGAGCCATCCAGGAAAAAGAGAGACAGACAGCCTCTCCCTTTCTTCTCATTTTATTCTGACAGATGAAACACTGGAAACATCAGCGCTAATGTACTACTTTCACCCCTCGAGGAGCCTGAAAGCTTTTAAAAGAATCACTTTCCCAAGCGAGAAAAAGTAGCACACTAGAAAACAAAGAGGCACGTTCGGAGAGCTGACAGAGGTGAAACGTACAATAAAGCAGCACATTCCAGCTAATTACTAGATATTAGTCAATTCTTACATGTGGGTGCCTCTGACGTCAAAACTGTACCTTCCCAGTCTCTCTTTTTCCTCTTAGCCTTTGCATAACACTGCTTTAGGCAGTCGGTTCAGGTCATGAGATAACAGGCAAAACAGGACCTGCCTCCCTCTCGCTCACTGCTCTCCAAACAGCACACACACAACAAAAAAGGACGCATATAGATTGCAAAGACTTTGTAAATGCACAGAGCTAATATAAATGTATTTAAACAAGAATCAAAACTGGGAAAAACTAAATGTTCAGAAACTGAAATGTGCAAATGCAATAATAAAATGCACTCAAAGATGGTTTTAAGATAGTAATCAGATACATCAGATACAATAATACGTCATAACTTCACCACTCTGCAAATAGGGGTGGGTGACATTTAACAACAATTTAGTCCATAGCTTTTAAAACAACAAAAGACTCAAAGCAGCGAAATGAACATAACAAAATAAGAAATATATGCATATGAATATGTAACAGTCAATACCTAAACTCCAATTTGAGTTACACTCCTTAGAAACAACCGTTTCCTTGTCTTAACTTGTTTGGAGCATGTCCTGTTCTGTATTTTTACATTACTCCCTTTTCTTTGTTGTAAATAACGTAAAACAGCCCTGCCTCAGTCGAGTAGAACAAATCGTATGATAAAGCCGAATCTCTACTGGTCATTTTTCATAGTGACAATATTTACCACCAGTTAGAAGAGCATTGTGAAAATAAAATAAAACTTCTTTTCTCCAAATCTACATACCTCCATGCAGAACTATTTCAATTGTGTGATACTAGAAGGGTTTCCTGTGAACTGATCTGAAACCTTCAGTTGTAATAATAGTTTTACGTTCATTGAAATAATGCATTTGAAATATGTCTCCAAATCCCTTTCAAGTCTTATAAACTTCAACAAACTGCCTTCTGGGGGTCTCAAACAGTTCTTGGCATGATGGCACCAAGTACTTAAAAGTTTAGGACTAAACTATACCAGTTTATTCTTCCTCTCAATGATAATGATGTTTGGGTAGTGAGCACGTATGGGTACACAAACTTTTTCCTTACAAGTTTAAATAGCATTTCTATTTACTTCAGCTACAAAAATAAAATAATTGAAAAAAAAAATTGTCATATGTTAAATTAGTTTGCGATTGAAATCCCAGTATCAATCCAGCATTTGCATTAATTTTGTTGAAAAAAAAACATTGGGTGAATGTACTTTACCACAACACAATTTATCAACCATAATCTCATGTTCCTCCATGTTTACATTCATGAAGCACATGTAACAAGTAGCTGCTCCAATTCTGAGTGGGCTGTGACGAAGGCGGAGAGCTTTTGCAAGAAGCCTACCTTAAGTCTGTTTGTTCTGGATTTCCACATTTGTGGCATTAAAGGGTCCAGAAGGGTTTTTGGTTGAGCCTGCGATGAGCTCATGAAATCTGGATCCCATCTGACAACCAAAGCCCCTCCAGTTGCATCTAATCTGGGCAGAAGCAAACATAAACGGACTGACAACAGTGATCGCAGATGTGTATGGCTCTGACCCTGCTGGACTAATGTTCAGAACGCTTGACCCAGGCCATCTCCTCTCACAGCAGGATGGATGAACCTTCACTCATAACACCAACATGTTTGGCTTGTTTAACAGCCTGGCTGTTTCCTTTCCCAGCGCTATGGGCGAGTGTTAATGAAGTTTCGCTTTAGAACAACAGAAGCAATTCAGGATGGAGGGGCGACACGGCCAGCCTGCCTCTTTCCAAAGCTCTTCCTACGCGCCCCACTCAGCTCCATGGCAACTCGCAGCAAGGGGGCCGGCGTGTTACAATACAGGACTCTCACTTCCTGTCATAAAAGCCTCAGCGCTCTTTTTTCGTGATTCTTTGTAAAACAATAACAGGCCTGTTTTGGTTTCCACACATATCGCTCAGGGTTGCGCCTCATCTGAACCTCCACTGTGAGGAGGTGAGAAAACGACAGTGGAAAGATAACCTTTACTCCACAACGGTTAGAAGCGAAAATGAGAAACTCACTTTCAAAAGCTCCCAGGAGGCCTCAGAATCTAAAGAGGGTCTCCAAAGGCACTTTCACATGACTTGAATCAACTTGCTCGAAGAGTCGGACTCTATGGAGTGAAGTCCTCAAAAGACTTTGACACTGACCTTTTGAAATGCAGCCAAATGGCTTTGCGATGACTGGTCAAGGTCTGCACCTTGTGATATTCAAGCAATTTTGCATGGCCAATAATTAATAATTTTAGAAATGTATTTAAAAACCCAGCAAACTGTATAAAAGGGTTTATATGACAGATGTAAAAAAATAAAATGTTTTTGTGTATTTGGTGTAATGTAATGTGTTTAAACAGTTTAAGGATCAAAAAACACATTTTCCAATACCATACATTATTGTTGCTCTTCCCTTTTACAAAGCTCAACGTTCTGAAAAGCATGTTGTGCTCTGATTGGCCAGCTATCCAGTGCGTTGTGATTGGCTGAATACCTCAAGTGTGTGACGGAAATGTTACGCCCTTATTTGAAAACGGACAGCGTCTCCACGACGTGGTGGTGGCTGGATCTATACTACAGCGAGAATAAGTTATGCAAATAACATCTCATGTCTCGTGTAAATATTAAGCGGCAAAATTACTATTTAAAAATGAATTCTGCGTGTCTCTGTGTTAATGAATGACACAGATGCGTGGTTTTGTTTTCTACTTGAACTGAAGCGCTTGTGACGCTTGCAGTGATTTTAGCGTCTGATGTCTCATTAAATGAGGACATGAATAAGTGAACAACATCTACAGAACTGCTCTGAGTCACTTCATGAGCATTTGACTGATTAATTTGAGTAAAACTATCCTTATATCATATGCACACCTAAATGTAAAGGTATTCATGGATAACCCTTCAAAATAAATGTTAGGTTTAACCAGAAGGCATTATGGAAAAAATAGATAACTATTGTTCAGTAGAATATATATTATAGGCTGCTACTACTACAAAATTTATTAAAACCTTATTTTTAAGGAATAATCGTAAAATATTTTTTTCAATGTTTTAATTGTGATATTAAATGACCTTTATTTTCCAAAAAATACAATATGTTTAATTTTCATTATTTAAAAGATAGATTAAATGCATGTTTTATGCCTTAAAAATGTAAATACACAACACAGAATTTCTGAGCAAAAAATCGTAGGGCTATTGTTAGAATAAATTAATCTTGATTTTATGCTTTTAAATAATTAGACATGCTAAAACAGAATTTGGTAACAATTAAACAGAAGGTTGAAAAAAAAACATTTCATAGGTCCCTAAACATGTAATTTTTGTTAAACTTTTAATAAATTAAATGTTTAATAATAAATTAAACTTTTAATAAAAATAAAAAAATGAACAATAAAATTACATGAAATACATTAGCCTACTAACAAACAAAAAATAAACAAATAAGTACAGATTTCACAACAAAAGATATGTGAACCATGGCCTAAAGGTGTACATTCTTACAATTCCACTAAAAGGCCTTTAACTTGCTAAAGCAAAAAAATGATTGGGTACAACATGTTTTTTAAGCAAAGTTTTGATCATGTTGATAATTCAGAGGACTTAGAAAACTGTGCATCAAGACTTTACATATACTTTATAGGGTTAACCAAGGCTTTGTCAAGCCATCATTCAAAGTTCTGACAAACTTTGCTCGTCTAGTTGTCATATGACTTTCAATTCATTTTAACTCTACTTCCTTACATTTAAATTCAAACTGCAATTCTGCAATTTGTTTGCCATCTCAATTAAAATTCAGGACATTCTAAATTAAATGGCGCACAAGCCTAGAGTCATCCAGTGACTGGTCAGTATAGTTCACCTGTAGTTTAATTTGCAAATAATTATATGTTGTGGTATTTTACAAATGCCATATGATCAATTGAAGACTGCAGAAAAATAACCTTTCTAAAAGTGGTGCCCTGATGAGGAATCATGTGAACGGACCTTGAAAATGAGCCGTCGCTCAGAATCACATATGCACTCCAGTCATCTGGAGTGGCTGGTCATCGCAGGAACTCTAAACAACAGGGGTCTGCTGGTTTATGACATTTCATAAGCTTTTATAAGAGCCACAGACCACCTCAGCCTCTCCTCAAGCCCTTACCATAACTACAACAAAGCAGACTTCAAAAGGACTATGTAAATTAAGTAAATTCTTAAGTAATCTTAAGTCTTAAATCTTAAATCTTAAGTAAATTAAGATTAATTTTATTTTTAGGAATTAAATTTACATGAAATTGTCCACAATAATGAGTAATGTTTATACAAGTGTGCTCGCTTTTGGGAAATGATCTCAATTTTACCAACTTCCTGAAAGCCAGCATCCGGAATATAATCATTAGCAAGCATACTATTAGCATTGCTCATACTTAGGGTAAGTGATTTAAACAAACTACTAAACCCAAGTATTAAACTTTAACATGTACCTAATTTCACACTGTAAGGGCTATGAAAATATTGGCCCAATAAGAAAACACCACAGAAACAGCCTAGCAACCACACACCATGCCAAAAACCAATAGCTTTGTGTTGGCAAGTTTTACAGGGAAAAGCATTGCTCACATGTTCTTCGGAAAATAAAAATGAAGCTAAAAATTAACACATTCAAAACATTTCAAGTTCAATTCTGGCTTGCGCCATTTCTCCATCCAACCCCTCCCCCATAATTTCCCGTTTTTGCTCTGCTTTTGCTGAATTAAAGTGGCGGAGGCTCTCCAAAAATACAAATGTAATGGCACTGTCACTGAAGGTTATATGACAAGCAAGAGATACCCATTACTTTCATCCCAGCGATGTTTTAATTATAAGTGCAGCTTTCTTAAATAGTCCCACCCCATACTGCGAGGGAACTAAAACCAGCAATTAGGAAGCCTGTGGATGACAGGTAGTGCTGCTAAGAATGCAGGGGGTGAATTCATATGAAGGACCTCATGCATACAGTTATATGATCAGAGCTACATTTAAAAGGAAATATTTAAATAAAATGTCACTGCTCTACTTTTATGCCTCTGACCTACTAAGAAAAGCACTTGGGTGTGTTGGTTTGGTTAAATATTAAGGCTAAATATAACAACAAAAATTGTACAACCTCATAATTTTGTCTCAGACAGACTGTTGGATCATGATAGCTAATGAATTTAAACCTTATAACTAGGGCTGCACGATTAATCGCATGCGATTGTCATGCGTGTCTCTTTAGTAAAGCTGGTTCTGTGATTAGTACTACATATCCATCACCTACTTTCAAATGGAGCGGCACTTAATATACAGAACCGTAGTTAGCTGAACGCTGATAACATGCTGGAAGGTCTCCCTCCTCTTTAGCCCGGAGGACACGGCGTCCGTGATTTCCAACAAGAATGTCAAATTTGGACTCGTCTGACCATAAAACACTATTCCACTTTGAAATAGTCCATTTTAAATGAGCCTTGGCCCACAGGACATGACGGCGCTTCTGGACCATGTTCACATATGGCTTCCTTTTTGCATGATAGAGCTTTAGTTGGCATCTGCTGATGGCACGGCGGATTGTGTTTACCGACAGTGGTTTCTGAAAGTATTCCTGGGCCCATTTAGTAATGTCATTGACACAATCATGCCGATGAGTGATGCAGTGTCGTCTGAGAGCCCGAAGACCACGGGCATCCAATAAAGGTCTCCGGCCTTGTCCCTTACGCCCAGAGATTTCTCCAGTTTCTCTGAATCTTTTGATGATGTTATGCACTGTAGATGATGAGATTTGCAAAGCCTTTGCAATTTGACGTTGAGGAACATTGTTTTTAAAGTTTTCCACAATTTTTTTACGCAGTCTTTCACAGATTGGAGAGCCTCTGCCCATCTTTACTTCTGAGAGACTCTGCTTCTCTAAGACAAAGCTTTTATAGCTAATCATGTTACAGACCTGATATCAATTAACTTAATCACTAGATGTTCTCCCAGCTGAATCTTTTCAAAACTGCTTGCTTTTTTAGCCATTTGTTGCCCCCGTGCCAACTTTTTTGAGACCTGTAGCAGGCATTAAATTTTAAATGAGCTAATTAAGTGGATAAAAGTGTAAAATTTCTCAGTTTAAACATTTGCTACGTTATCTATGTTCTATTGTGAATAAAATATTGGCTCATGTGATTTGAAATTCCTTTAGTTTTCATTTTATTAAAATTAAAAAAACGTCCCAACTTTTCCGGAAATCGGGTTGTAATAAAATAGTCAATTATATATTTTTTAAGTAATATATGAATTCTGAACAATGAAACAAACTATAGAATGTCAAATCAACATTAATAATAATAATAATAATAATAATAAAAATAATATAAACTTAACTGCACTGACACCAAGCTGAATAATGACATTATAGCTGTTTGTAGCTGAATTTAACTCATTTCTTTATTAAAGGGATACGCGCCCTCAAAATGAAAATTGTGTCATTAATCACTTACCTCCATTCCAAATCCATAAAAGCTTTGTTCGTCTTCGGAACACAATATAAGATATTTTGGATGAAAACCAGGAGGTTTGTGACTGTCCCAAGTTACACAGAAAAGTATGAAAGACGACGTCAGAATAGTCCATCTGCCATCAGTAGTCCAACCGTAACGTTATGAAGTGGCGAGAATACTGTTTGTAAGCGAAGAAATCAAATATAAAAACTTTATTTAATTCATTTGTCAAGCATCCTCTGTGTCTCTCCACATCCCTCAAACTGCGCACCACAAGGATGCAATGTTTCTATGTGTATTTATGTATTAATTGAAAAAAAACAGCGCATCCTTGTGGTGCGGCTGAAACAGAAGAACGTAGGCAGTTTGAGTGATGTGGCGAGACATAGGGGAGACTGTTGACAATAAAATATAAATAAAATATATAATATAACATATAATAAAACAAGTGAATAATGACAACATTTTCATTTTGTTGTGGAGTATCCCTTTAATTAACTTTGCAAAATTGACAGTTATTTAAATTAACAGAAATGACAGTGATCTAAATTTAGATGAATAATTATGTATAAATTTAAAATGAATTATAATTCATTTTACAACATTAATAGGCAAGGCAAGTTTATATAGCACATTTCATGCAACATTATTGTAAAAGTGCTTTACATAAATGGAATTAAAAAAATTCACAATAGTGTCATTGTATGGCTTTGAAACAATCTGTATAGTATTAGCTCTACCTTCACCCTTACTGCATTTCAAACTTAATTGTCCTTTAAAGCCTCAGGGAAGATTTTGAATACTGTACTGACATACAGCAGCCTCTTTTTGACAGAAAAGGCATCACTTTAACAAATGTTTAGGCTCATATAGGCCTCTAATTAGAGTAATGATCACAGTTGTGCCATAAAAGTAAATGGGCATCAAACTGAAAGGTTTTGTTGCATGATTAATAGCCACACACTTACAAAGAAAAGCTTGTTTATTTACAGTAAACTGCACAAAGGCAATGGCATCAGTGGCAGGCTGTATTGACACAGACCAATGAGGGCATTCGCAGGACCTGCTTTTCCCTTACTCTTTCTCAACTCGTTCCCCAAAGCAAGACATTTGAAGAACTAAAGCTTCTAGTAATGCTGGCAGCTGGTCAATACCGTCACTGCTGTGTGGGAGGGCTGTTTCTGCTCCTTCAGGCCTGGCCCCGTTTCCCATAATCCTGTTCTGCTTTGGGTTGGAGACTGTGACCTAGAGGTCACCTAACCCAGGAGCCCAAACATCAGAAGTTTGATTGCATGAGAGAAGAACAATGGTGTGTAAAGATTCTGAATCTATACGGTCCTTTCAGAAGAGTGCTGACGCTGTAATGAGCGCATTCATGCTTGAAATGCGTTCAGCCTGAATGGAGCAGAATCAGTATGAGGGAGGGACCCAAAGAAGATGAAAAACAAGTGAACACAGTTAAAGGTGAAGTAGGGCATTTTAAATAATTACTGTTTTTGTAAGTTCCAAACAATCCCACCATCTCCGAACAGATAGTCACATTCAAAACTCAAGGTCAAGTCAATGATCTTATGTCTGGTCCAGACAGTGTTGGGGAGTAACTAGTTACATGTAATGGCGTTACGTAATTTAATTACAAAATTATTGTAACTGTAATTAGTTACAGTTACTAAGAAAAAATGAGTAATTAAATTACAGTTACTTATGAAATTTTTAACGATTACAAAGGGGATTACATTTGAATATTTACACACATCCACATACAGATTTAACTGATTTCTTTCCCAAATTGCACTGACTATTCAGAGACATACCACCCTAATAATTTCCGGGATGCGGAAATACAGTCTGGTTCGTAGAATCCAGTCATAAAAACGAAATGCCTAACGCGGACTGAATATGGCACATTTTGGATGACTAAATCAAAAGTAGGTCAGTACACTTGAATCAAAACTTGACATCGGCTAGTGTCTGTTAATATAAAGCCCCAAAAATGCAATATATGACTTGCACATTCTGCCTGTCTGTGGAAATCAGGCGCGGACTGGACACCGGGAGAACCGGGACAATTCCCGGTGGCGTGGCAGCCGATTTTGCCCCACTATTTAATATCATTATTGTATAATTGCCTGCCGAATGTACTAAAGCGATCATTTGCGAATCCGCCATTTGATAATTAAATCTCTAATAAGTCATGAAGTGTTAGTCATGACTCGCGCGCTCTCCGCGCCTCCGCCAAACGGTTTAGATCAGACTCCGAGTAATCAATGCGAGAGAGAGAGAGAGAGAGAGAGAGAATAGAGTGGACAGCTGGAGCAGAGAAGCAGAACTCCTGTTCAGGGTTTCAGGTCAGTTTCATCTGTAAGGATGCTTTTTTGTCTTTGTTTTTTTATTTATTTAATCAAGCAGCAGCACGTTGCTCATCAGTCATCACTCAAAATACTATATAAAGGACATCATTATTATCTGTTGTAATGTTACAGTAGTAATTTAGCTGAAAAAAAATCAGATTTTTTTTATAGGTTTAGGGGGAGCTACGACAGACAACAACACAACCCTTAAGAAAATTAACATTTTAATATTTAACTATAAATCCAGAGAAAATGGTTACTATTGTTTAACTGTGATCACCAAAAATGTAAAATTATTTTACAAATGTATTTATTTAAAAATAAATACAAATCCATTTGAAAAAAAAAAAAAAAAAGGTTATTTTACTTTTATATAGGCTAATAAAAACATGGTAATTTTTTGTAAGGGAAAAACATGACTCGTGTACAGTATTAGGATTTTTCTATAAAGAAATTGTAGTATTGTAGAGTATTGTATTGTAAAGTATAGTTTTGTTCAATCTTGAGTATTAAAGTCATGAGAGAGATGCATAAAAGGGCAAAATAAAGAGACTGAAGAGAAAAATGGAAGTGAAGGTGCAGTTCAGGAGAGAATTTTAATTATTTTGCATGTCCCCAAATTAAAGATTTAAACCTTTTTTATGTCAGGACCATACAAAAAATAGTTTTGTCCATGAATTTGTTTAATGGCAAAGACATGGTTTCATTTACTACACATAGGCCTACTGAAGCTCGCAGTGTTTTCAACCTCTGCTGCCTCAATATAGGAGTACACGAGCACATAAACATAATTTCTAGAACTGCTCTGTGTCACTTCATGTGCATTTTACTTATTTTGAGAAAACTATCATCATATACAGAGACAGCAGTTTAAAAAAGCACCAATGTTTCAGGAGTTTATTACACAGAATACGTCACATGCTTATTAGATAACTGTATTTAAGTTGATGTACATGCTTTTATTTATTATTCTTTAATTTTCACAAATTTAGAAAAGTACTCAAAAAGTACTCAAAAGTAATTAGTTACATTACTTTAATAAAGTAATTGAAAAAGTTACACTACTATTACATTTTAAACAGGGTAACTTGTAATCTGTAACCTATTACATTTCCAAAGTAACCTTCCCAACACTGGGTCCAGACTGGTTCTTATTTAGTACTGTACCTTTAGCAAAAGGCACAAAATTTACCATTGGTAACATTGGAACATGGTTTAGGTTAGGGTGTTCTGGGTGGTTGGTAAGATGGTACTAAGGTACAGTGAGTGGTTGCTAAGGTGCTCTGACAGGTTTTGAGCATGTTTCTGTAAGTATGCTAAAGAGTTCTGACTGTTTAATAGCTTGTTGCTAAAGCAGTGGCATGTTATTACAGCTAGGCCATTCTGAATGGTTGCAAGGATGTTACTAAGGAATGGTGTAGGCGGGGTTCCAAAGCATTGATATGTGGTTGCTAAGGTGTGCTGACTGTTTTTGTGCAGGTTTTTATATGTTGCTAAAGAGTTCTAAGCAATGCTAAGGAGTTCTGGGTGTTTTATTGTATGTTGCTAATGCAGTGGCATATTAATACTGGTTGCTAAGATGTTACTAATGGCGCTTTTCCATTGTGTGGAACGACTCGGCATGGCTCGGTTTGCGTTTCCACTGCAGCTTCGTATCACTTTAGAGTGGGCGGGATTATTCCCATATCGTTATAGTTGTGCCACCTCTACTGCTGCAACTCCTGAAAAACTTATTCATTCCGCATCGCCCCATCAAGCTCTCTCTGGATCAGCTCTTCTGCTGTCAACGAGAGGAACGTCTGTACGTCGAAGCATCGTTAATTGTAATCGAATTGAATCATGAGATACTCATAGATTCCCACCCCTTTAGTAAAGCATGTTAAAGCAGTGGCTAAGGTGCTTTAATAGCTAAGGTGTTTTGGATGGTTGCAAGGATGTTACTAAGGTGCTGTGGGTGTTTTTTTAAGCATTGTTATGTGGATATTAAGGTGATTAGACTGGATTCGAACCTGTCTCTCCACATTGTTAAAGACTTCTGAGTATTGTATAGCATGTTTGAAAAGTGGTGACGTTATTACTGTTTTGGAATGTTGTTAGGATGTTACTAAGGTGCTATGGGTGGTTGGTGTTCTGACTGTGTTATAGCATGTTTCTACATGTTTCAAATGAATGTGTTCTGTGGGGTTGCCAGGATGTTGCTACACAGCAAAATATATGCCATTGTTAATTGTTGTATAAAAAAAATCTTTGATAGATGTATATTTAGTTGCAGTGCACTGGCAGATGAGTTATATTAACATTCAATGCTGTAATAATATTGTTCAAACCCCTCAGCATGAGCAAGTACTAGTAATGCTTAATTTAGCATACTGAACCATCAACATATGTCCTTCATTTGCAATCACTGCCACTTTTCATGTCACTCAATGCCACCAAAGATTGACATCAATCTCAGATTTGAGATTTAAGATTTGAGACACTGACATACTAACCATCCCTCCCTGTTCCCTGTGCGTGATCCGGTCTCTCTGTCCTGAGATTATCATGCTGACCACTGTCATGTCTGACGTCAGGCAGGATAAAAACAGGGGGGTGTTTACGCACAAAACAATGTAATAATCTGGGATGACACTTTTACATTAGTCCTTACATTTTTTTAATGCTGCATTATTTTGTTAGATTAATGTACCTCAAATCCTCAGAGCGCTTAAAACTACGGTGGAAACGGTGGCATTAGGCATAAATTGGAACATTTCTTCTTGCATCATATAAGAGAACTAGATTTAAAGCAGAAACAACATTAGAGTGGGACAAATGCAGAAATATTAGAACAACACAACGAGGCAAAAGTATGGACAGGCTTTCTCATGTTAAAAATATTTTGATATAAAGGCTTTTGTCTAAATGTAAAAAAAAAAAAAAAAAAAAAAAAAATATATATAAATAAATAAAAAAAAAAAAAAAATATATATATATATATATATATATATATATATATATATATATATATATGTATATATATATATGTATATATATATATATATATATATACAATTTTACTACATTTAAGTTTAATAAAATGGATAAATTTACTTGATCAACAAGAGTCCAGCATATATGCAAACTCCTTCAGTATGGTTTAAAAAGCATCCCAGGATGCACCTAAAAATTAGGTTAGGCCCAGATTAAGCAGAACTGGATTCTAGAAGTTCAAATATAAGAGCGAATATTATTTATAATATTTGATTTGTGTATAATGTTGGTGCTATTTCAAATTTCCAAGGACTTTACTATTATTTAAATGTGGAAAAGAGCAGGTGAGTCCACACTTTTGTCTGGTAGTGATTCTTCTGCATTCATCCTTTGGTCATTGTGCTAAAGGGGATGTTTTATGGGACAATGTTAGACCTTGTATCCTCAATAGGTGCTAAACAGCATATAAAAGTCATAAGGAGCAACCTGCCTCGGATTTTCATTCTTCTGTTGCAAACGTCTGGACGAATATCAGGTCTGCTCTGTTCCACATAATAAAAACAAATGGCGGAAGTATGCCTACAGAAGACATGAAATAAAAAGCATGCGTCAAGCATGATAGTTTTATGATACTTTTATATGGTGCTTTTTGTCGTTTTTAAAGCTTTCAAGCTCCAGGTCACCATTCACTTTTATTGCATAGAAAAGAACAGTGTCAATGCATTTGGATTGTTCTAAACATCTCTGTTAGTTGAAAAAAAAAAGTTTTGAATGACATGAAGATGAATAAACAACACATTTTGGTTTGGATTAGACTAAAGGTAAATCCTTAGGAAACCATTTAAAAAGTAAGCGCTTTATATCTGTTAAGCAAAACGCAGAGGGAAATGACTCCCAGCATTCAGAGCGATGCGCGCGAGACTGTAAGCGCTTGCGGCAGTCTGCTGGCTGTTCTCCCTCCTCAGGTGGTCCAGACTTCATCATGTTTAATTAGATGTGCTGCTTAGGATGCTGACGGGAAAGAGAGTTCTCTAAGCGAGAAGTTCATTAATGCCATCACATCTGAGCAGGTGGGACCGAGTCTCTGGATAGGACGGCTTCTAATTAAAGCTGATTTGTGAATCAAATGAGACTGGAGATCCCAACTTCCAAGCAACACCTCTAACACGAACGTTAATCTGATCCTCCGAGATCTCTGCACGGTTCAAAGGAGAAGAGCATACAGTACTTGTGCTTAATGAGTTCTTAAGTATATTTTTTTCTGCATTTATATGTTGATACAGGGAGAAGAAAGAAAAAGCAAAGACTGGGTCTGTTTTAAAACCTATAAATTAAACAAAAACAGTAGATACATTATATGTGAAAAATAAGTATATAAATAAATAAATGAAAGATAAGAATGATTTATTAAAAAATAAATAACAAATATGATGTCATCGCTGTGTTAGCGGAAGTTCGCTTCGAGTGCACGTGAACTTATTTCACGTGGCGGTGTGCAAGGCATTTTTTTTTTACTTTCTGCGCAGCACCCGAAGACGCACGAGTTCAGGGCGATTCTAGCATTTGTGTGAAAACAAGCAGTTTGATGTGAAGTTCAAACTCCATCAGGTGCTTTTTGATGCTTTGGCGGAAAAAATTGCATAGTTGTTTAGCATAGTTTGTTAATAATTAATCCCGCTTTACAACAGACCCCATAGCATGCCGTGACTTTTCTGGGTTGTAATTGAGACTGAGGGAAAGTCATGTGAGAGGAGGCAATGTCTCCGTTGTTCTATAATTGGATATGATCGGTTATGATTGAATGTGACTGGTTCAGTCAATTTTTAGTGACGATTCAGCGTGATGAAATGAAAATATGAATCTTCGCATCTGTGGCAGTGTTTACAGAGATTTTATAACAATGACTCAAAATAATAAACATGTATGTGTGTGTGTATGTGTATATATATATATATGTGTGTGTGTGTGTGTGTGTGTGTGTGTGTGTGTGTGTGTGTGTGTGTGTGTGTGTGTGTGTGTGTGTGTGTGTGAGTAGTCAACATTTAAAGTGAATCAAAAAGTTCAAAGTTATCCTAAGACAAGAGTGCATGTTGGTTTTAGGTTTAAGGATTTTAAGTTTTAACTTTGATGAAAGGTACTAATCCATTTCAAATGTGGACTAGTGTATATATACATACATGCATATATACATATGTATATAAGACATTTTTAAAGTTTACATACACTTACATAAAATTGTCACAATTACACCCTGCTAACTCAATCCACTTATGAAGAACAAGGCCTTAGCAAAAAAGCAAAAAGCAGCTTTGCTGACGTTGGTAAAGTTGTTTGTTTGTTTTGAAGATAACGATGGTCAGGGATTAATATTCCATAATCCAGTAAGAGATGGATAAGCCAGTCAGAGGTTTGAGGGCACACAGACTGACCTCATCACAGCACATTACACGCAGGCACAGCAGAGCAGAGCCAGGCCACTGACGTCACTGCTTCTGATTGGGGTTATGTTACTGCTCACTAGGCCACGACCCCACAGGCCCAAACCGTGCCATCACTCATTCAAAAGCTCTGTCCGGTTTGGCTCACGCAACAGTTTTCTTGGTTTGTTTAAATATCTTTTTTTTCAATTGTCCTTCAGAAGTTAGGGAAGATACTTAAATGTTTCCAGGAAGACAAAATAAGTAGAATTTACCCTGATCCTCGAAAATCAAAAAGTTTTCACCTCCCAACTTTTAAAGGATTAGTTCACTTCCAGAATAAAAATTTGTGGTTAAAAAGTGTGTGTTCAGAAGTTTGGGATCAGTAAGATATATATATATATATATATATATTCATTACATATATATATATATATATATATATATATATTTTTTTTTTTTTTTTTTTTTTTAACCAAAGTTTCTTGTGCTCATTAAGGCTGTATTTATTAAATCAAAAATACAGAAAAAAACAAACGT
Source organism: Carassius carassius (assembly GCF_963082965.1). Lineage (NCBI taxonomy): Eukaryota > Metazoa > Chordata > Actinopteri > Cypriniformes > Cyprinidae > Carassius > Carassius carassius. The sequence continues at coordinate 27,356,678 of NC_081773.1, forward strand.
TATTTTGTGAAATATTATTGCCATTTAAAGAGAAAAACAAAAAAAGTTTCTTCTTTTTTTAAATATACAGTCCTTTAAAATGTAATTTATTCCTGTGATCAAAGCTGAATTTTCAGCATCATTCCTCCAGTCTTCAGTGTCACATGATCCTTCAGAAATCAATCTAATATGCTGATTTATTATCAATGTTGGAAACAGTTGTGCTGCTTCATGTTTTTTTTTTGGAACTGGTGATAATTTAAGGATTCTTTTATTAATAAAAAACCCAACAACAAAAAAAAACAGTATTTATTCAAAATGGAAATCGTGTGTTACAATATACACTACCGTTCAAAAGTTTGCAGTCAGTGATTTTTTTTTTAAAGTAATGAATAATTTTATTCAGCAAGGATGTGTTAAATGGATTTAAAAAATAATAGTAAAGACTTGTATTGCTAGAAACGATTAGAATTTTAAATAACTGCTGTTCTTTTAACTTTTTATTCATAAAAGAATCCAGAAAAAAGTATCAGTTTCCAAAAAACTAAAGAAAAAACGAAAAAACAAAGCAGTACAACAGTTTCCAACACTGATGATAAATCAGCATATTAGATTGATTTCTGAAGGATCATGTGACACTGAAGACTGGAGTAATGATGCTGAAAATTCAGCTGCGTGTCACAGGAATAAATTATATTTTAAAGTATTTTAAAACAGAAAACCAATATTAGAGATTGAAATAATATTTCACAATATTAAAGTTTATCTGATTATTTTGATCAAATAAATACAGCCTTAATGATCACAAGAGACTCCATTAAAAATCTTACTGATCCCAAACTTTTAAACGGCAGTGTGTGTGTATGTGTGTATACATATCTAATTTTTTTTTCCCCTCATAAAATAGCCAATCATTTCGCTAGACAGGACCCTTATATATTTTTAAAATGCACTCTTTTAAGAATTGTCGAATGAATGGTTCTTTGGTCAAACCAAAAATGCTTCTTCTATGACATCACTGTGCAAAACCTATTTTGGAACATTAGCTGACCTTTGCTCTCCGGCTCTCAATGCCACCGGTAGGATCATGGCATTAGCAGGTTTAGTCTTGTTAACAGTTTTGTGCTCTAATACACCGCTCATCTGCCTGACAGAGTTTGCAATCTCTTCAAATTGAGCTGACCTTAGTGTAAACTGTAAGTGACACCATGGCACTGATCTTTGGCTCTTTGCCTAATGACTCACTGTTTACTTCAATCCTATATGAGTAAAGCTTCCAGCCGTGCCACCTCACCTCTTCCAGAAGGTTTTTCTGAGCTCTTTAAAGCTGGACAAAGGTTTAGTTCCTTTCTCCTTGTCCTGCTGATCAAATACACAGTTAGTAAACCAGAACTGGTTCAGAAAGTGACCTTTGTTTTATTCCAAAACCTAGTGACCTAGATAGGCAGCTGACTTCTTAGATGCTCCATTCAAAACAGAACATCATACACGATTGATTTAAAACGCTCATCACAGGCAGCAACTTATAACACAAAGCATCTCTATTTGTTACCAATTCCAACAGAATCTGCTATGTTAAAGACATAATACTTCAATTTAGCACACACAAATATTAAAATAGTCAATTTTTAATAAGTAAATCTTAGGAAGTGGTAACTGTGCCTTAATCAGCACCAGACGACACTTTCTGATTCCTATAACTGTCCAGATTTAATATTGCTTGTGGTGGAGACTGTGGTAAAGTCTGGGTGTGGAACATTCCTGTTCCTTGAGGGGCATAAATCACCAGAGAACAGCACAACAGCCAAAATAAACAGTGTCAATAAACTGTTTAAATTTCAGATTTGAATGAGAATTTATTTTTTGGTCGGAGCCGTGCACAGCAGATTGCACACATGCTCATGACTGCTCACTGGTGATGCATATTCATCCGCAACATATGCAAATAATAAAAAGATGCAAACCATTTAATTTAAAGGAAAAATTAAATAAAAGTTATTTCGAAATATTCATACAAATACTATAGATATAAAAGAAAACATTTAACAACAATTAGTTGTTGCTTCAAGATACACAATAAAAAAGTTGACTTTTTGATTTATGCTATGTATAGGAAATATATTTTATGCATCTATTTTAAAATGTAATTTACTCCTGTGATGAGAAGCTGAGTTTTCAGCAGCCATTATTCCAGTCTTCATTGTCACATGGTTCTTCTGAAATCATTAAAATATGACGATTTGCTGCCCAATTATTATTGGTACTCAATTATTAATAATGGTTTTTATTATTTATCATTACATTTATTCATTTATTATTAATTATCAATGTTATGTTATTATAAATATTAACATTTTATATAATTAATATATAACATTTGATTTAATTTAACATTATTATATATATATATATATATATATATATATATATATATATATATATATATATATATATATATATATATATATATATATATATACACACATTTTATTGTTGCTTTTTATCAATTTAATGCATATTTGATGCATAAAAGTATTTCTATTTTTTCCATTTAATTTAATAAATTTTATTTACCTCTAATTTTTGAATGGTAGTGTGTCACGATTTTCTTAAAATACTAAACAGCAAAAAGAGTTTCCAAAATTGAAATATTTCTTGAGAAGCAAATCAGCATATTAGAATGAGTTCTAAAGAATCATGTGACACTAAAGACTGGAGTAATGATGCTGAAAATTCAGATTTGTCATCACAGACATAAATTAAATTTCAAAATATATTCAGTTAGAAATCTGGTTTTCTCTGTTGTAATTATCCTTAATATTATCACTGTTCTTTGTGCATTTTTGATCAAATAAAGTCCTGGGTGAGTATTTTAGGAGGAGGCAGATGTTTTAAGAACTGAAACCATCCTGTTCTAAATAAGAAGTTTGTAGAGAGGCTTGCAAGGCCACATAAACAGAGCTCCCTGGGTAAAGACAACAACAGTCATCCACCCCGGGGGCCTCCCGGGGACAAAGAAGCCCAATGAAGCTGTCAGCTACAAATGAAAACTCGCTTGGAGGGGAAGAATGCGGGGGTGTTGCGCTGCCATACGGCCCACAGCTGTTCTCCAACACAGAGCCGGTCCATGATGCCATGGAGGGAGAGAGATGGCCCGGGGCCCCGAGGGGGACGGAGGTGGATGATATTCCATATACATAGGCATCTCTAGCTACACACGGAAACAAAACTGTGTCCACCCACCAACATTTTCTTACACCATTAAATACAAGACATGAACCGTGCCGAACCAGACAGGAGATTCTCAAACGCTGTACACGATGGAAACATGTGGATGTAAACGGAGCTAATTACAACCCAAAGCTGGATGATGTAATTCAGAAGATTTCCTGAGACATTACTGGGAAATTAATTTTCTAGTTCGGGTGTCTATAAATGCACCTCTTTCAGTCCTTTATGCATTTTATCTTTATTGGACAGCTCCGTAAATGCCCAAATAACCCTTCTCATGAACACAGCCACAAAAATAGAAAAACACTAAATGTTTTCCTGGAACATGTGCCAATACAGTACAATAAGACGTCTTTAAAGTCCACATAAACTCAAAACTGAGCCTGTCTATTTCCAAAATTCTCGTAGTGATTATTCTGTGCGTTATTTCAAATAAATAAAAGGGAATAAATCTTCACAATCAAAACTGAATAACTTACTTTTACCTCTTTTAATGATCTTCCTTCTGGTAACTTTCTACAATCCAATACATTATGGATAGATAAGTCTGAAAATCGCTGAATATCCTGTTTTTTTTTTTTAGCAATTTCTTTTTTTTAAGTTCTTTGGCTATTTTTAAATTATTAAACTAATTAGTACAGCTAAATTTAATTATGCTTTAAAATGCCAATACAAGTGTAGCACTCAGCATATTTAAGTCTATTATTGGAAGATTCTATTTTTCTTTAAATCCAGAATTCCACAGAATTTCTAGAAAATCATACGTCAGCAGATTCTATGATCAATGACCCAGAATAAATGTAAATATTTAAAACTTTTAAATATTCAGATATTCTAATAATCAAATTGAAAACTTAACCTGTCAGATAATATATTGCTACAACAAAATAAAAAATATTGTGCATGCTTTTATGGTTATGATTGTGGCAAAACACATATTTTGAGTGGTTTTAATGGGCTGCGGGCAAAAACAAACATGCAGCATGACCAGTGTTGTCTGATTCACAGAAAAATGACTCTTAATAGCCGGTTCTTATAATGAATCATTCAAACTGGTCTGAATCAGTCAAATTCTTCACTGAATTAACTCAATCAGTCAGAGCAGCTACAGAATCGAATGAATCTTACTCACATCATTCATTATTATATCAAAATATCTCTGAATGCTAACAAAGAATCAAAACTAACAAACAAACATAGGCCAGCAGCTAAAATGAGTGTTAGATATGCAGTTCACTTACTCCTGCTGAAGCTCCTGAGTTGAAACACTGGGAGTGAAGTTTCTTCAGCAGCAGAAAAGACGATGGCTGGTGCATCTACTGCAGACCTGTAGCACTAATGAGGCTGTTCCTCCACCCCAGCCGGCCGTACTGCCGTTCCAGAACCTCTGCAGCAGGAAACAGCTCTATCGGCAGCACCATTTCCCCTGCCTCTGTTTACTTATGCCTTCCTCCACATCCTCATCGGATCCTCTTTATAACGGTTGAACAGGCAATGACATAAAGTGGGTTTAAAGGAACCTCCTAAGGAAACTGGTTTCAGACAGACCTCCAAAGCACCATAACGTCATGTCTAATGACCAATCCAACACAAAATCTGCACCTTTAAAAACTCTGACAAAAATCTACACATGATGCCTGTTGCGTCTTCATTCATTATCTTAAATACAGCTACATTTAATCATAAAAGTACAGTATTAAAATGCCAATAAAAATATAGTACTCTCAGAACTTTTAATAAATGATTTTTCTTTACCAAATTTTTAAATAATTATTCAATTTTTATATTTAATCCGTTATTGTTTAAAGACTTCCTATAAAATCAGCAAGGAAGATGCTGAAAAAGTCAGAACATTCCATGTAGAATGAATATAAACATTCAAACTATTCAAATAATGAAATATCCAAAAGATCAAAAATTTTAAAATATATATATTTTTTTTAATCAAACTATTCAAATTATCCATATAGTCTCATGACAATTCATAACTATTTTATGGTTTTGAAAATTCAAAAGGTGACATGAATTTGTACAGCTTCACGTGTACATTTGTTTAAATCACTTTTTTTTTGCAAATACCTTAAAAGTTTTTGCCAAAAAAAAAAAAAATCAGTGTAAAAAATGCTGAAAAAGTTAGCTAATTCCTTGAAAAGTGACATAGAATAAATTACAATATTTAAATATACAATATTTCTACAGCTTCATGTTTATTTTTTATTTATTTTTTCAAAGAAATTGTATGTTTTCGTTAGAAACAGACGATTCATTACTACTTTTCGAATAGCTCTCGTTTTCATAGGTTTTCCCTTCAAAATCTGCACAGAAAATGTTAAAAAAGTAAGCAGATTTTATAATCTGTAGGTTTAATTATTTTAAAATATACACATTTTAAATAGCCAAGAATTCAAAATACACAAATTTAAAACATTCAACAGTCTCATGCCAATTCAGAAATATGTCATGATTTGGCAAATTGGTGGTAAATTCCTTTGTATTTGTACAGCTTCATTCACACATTTTCTAAACAAATTGTGTCATACGAAATGACCAAGACGTTAAATAGTGACGTTTTTTTTTATTATTTAAAAGACATTTATGAACCACCTTTATTCAACTGCACATTTTGGATGCAAACATGCTTTGTCATCTCCCTTCCTCAATACACCGCCTGAAAAAAACAGTATTTTTTAGGGTACAGACACAGTCAGAGACTACGCCAGAAACCTTCCAAGAGAAACCGAGACACAAAACACTGGTTGCTGAGAGGGACAAGCCACAATCGGCAGAGCCAGGTCTTTAATTGCAGGTCTTAGAATGATAAACACTAGCCAAGGGACATTTCTGTTATTGCTCTTGAGAAGCTGAAGTCAGCTTGAGTAATCACAGGTATATGTACTGCTGTATACAGTGCTATTTTAATCTGCTGATTGATGCGAGGTGGCGCAGCTCTCCTGGCGCTAAGGAGCTTGAACCAGATAAGACTTGTGATTTTTGAGCTCCTGCGGTCTTATCTACAGCAAAAATGAACACAAGGAGGACTGCACCCTATCTGACCACAGATAAGTTTCTAAACCCCCCACAACCGAGCAGGAAAACACAGCACTTTCACTCTTAAAGCATGGTCGGATGGGTCAGTTTTGACATCCGTGTCCGAAGAGGAAGACCTCTTACGGTCACTGTGACATGCTGTGAAATCTAGGAAACAATGCCAAGTCAAATGAATGGCTCCGTCCTACAACGGCAACATCCTAACTGAAAAAGGAAATAGCTATGACCAAGAGGAAATTCAAACACTAAAAATGTACTATTAAAATAAACAAGCATTAAAATAATCAAGAAATAAGATACTAAAAAATCTAATAATCAAGTATTAAAATAATCAATCAAATAGTCAAACAATCAAATATCAATCAAATTAAATAATGGAGAAAGAAAATACTGAAATAATAAAATATTGAGAACAAATTTTAAAATCGAAGATTAAAATAATCGCAAATAATTAGGGAATTTTAGATAACATTTTCAAATAGAAAATTATTTAAATTTAAATTATTTAATAATCAAGTATTTAATCAAATAATTGAGTATTAAAATATTAAAATATAAAAAGAATGTGAAAGATTATAATTATTATTTTAAATATCATTAAATATCAACTATAAAATATATTTTAAATATTAAAACATTCAAATAATCAAGTAATAAATATCAAGAAATGAAACCAAATAATCAAATATTGAAATTATCAAATACTAACATCAAATAATCAATTATGAAAATATACAAAAATACTTTAATGCTTGATTTTGGTAAACAGTAATCAAATAACAGTATTCAAATTATCAAAAAAAAATGTATTCAAATAATCAAGTAGTAGTAGTAGTATATTTTTATTTAATGTCATGTCAGCATCTTAGGCTATTTTCATGGCAAAAACGTATAAAAAAATACAATAAAAACCAGCAAACAAACAAACATGTTATATTACACTTATAAGATTTTTTATATTTCAAATAATGAAGTACTCAAATATTTATTGACAGCATAAAAACCCAAAGCATGTACAAATATTGTGTAAAACAGATGTCAAATGTCATCTTGGATGCAAAACACAAAGCATGCATATGTGATGATGCCTTAAAACTGGACAAACAGAAATCATCTTCGAAGGCAACATAATTATCCTGCCTACCAATGTAAATGCTTTCTAAGTTTGAGCTGTCAAAGATGTCTGTGAATAAACACCACTCTGGTGTCTAACAAACATTATGTAAATAATTATGTAACATTTTCATAGACCTAAACCAAAAAAAGTCTCTTCCTCTGATGCACAAAACCAGCAAGAGTATCATTTATGAAATTAAAGAGGTCTCTAATGGCAGATTTCTATTTGTACGGCTCAATGAGGGTCACAAGTGCTTTCATTTGTCTGATGTGCGGTCGGGATAATCATTTGGAAAGGTCACCTCAATCATAACTCTGTATAGGAAAAGACTGAGGGGCTGGAAAACATCAGGAAAATCAGACACATGTACGCTCTCGGATCTCGCTGCTCAACACATCGCAAGCGTCCTGTATGATGTCAGGACACAGGAAAATATTACAAATTGTCGGTGCAGTAGGGAAAAGTAATGCACCCCTTATGTTGTTTGGGAATAGCAATCTGGGCTCATAACAGACTGAAACTCTGACGGAGGAATGTTGCCGGCTCTGTTAGGCCTTTCCTGAGGTTTGAAGTGTGCTGCTTATATTGAAGGGTGCGCAGGAACACAGGGGTCTTTTCCATCATTACTCACGCTAAGACCTGCTGCGCTTACAATACATCACCGACTTGTTAAAAGCAGCCCATTACTCAAACGTTACCGAACCAGCACTCGTTTTCTGGCATTCAGTAGATGAACCACTGACCAAGCAATCATGAATTTTACAAAAGTAGCCTGATTCTTTTTTATATACTGTATACAGTACAGACCAAAAGTTTGGAAACATTACTATTTTTAATGTTTTTGAAAGAAGTTTCTTCTGCTCATCAAGCCTGCATTTATTTGATCAAAAATACAGAAAAAACAGTAATATTGTGAAATATTATTACAACTTAAAATAATAGTTTTCTATTTGAATATACTTTAAAAAAATTCTTCCTGTGATGCAAAGCTGAATTTTCATCATCATTACTCCAGCCTTCAGTGTCACATGTAACATCCAGTCTATCACATGATCATTTAGAATTCATTCTAATATTCTGATTTATTATGAGTGTTGGAAACAGTTCTGCTGTCTAATATATTTGATGAATAAAAGGTTAAAAAGAACTGCATTTATTCAAAATAAGAAAAAAAATTCTAATAATATATATTCTAATAATATATTTTCTTTACTATCATTTTTATCAATTTAACACATTCTTGCTGAATAAAAGTATTGATTTTATTTAAAAAAGAAAGAAAAAAAAATTACTGACCCCAAATTACTGACCAGTAGTGTATATTGTTATTACAAAATATTTATATTTTAAAAACATAGCTTATTTTTTATTACTTTTTATTCATCAAAGTATCATAAAAAAGTATCACATGTTCTGAAAAAATATTAAGCAGCAGAACTGTTTCCAACTTTGATAATGAATCATCATATTAGAATAATTTCTAAAGGATCATGTGATAATGATCCTAAAAATTCAGCTTTGCATCACAGAAATAAATAATAATTTAAAGTATAATACATTTAAAAACAATTATTTTAAATTGTAATAATATATCACAATATAATTTTTTTTTCTGTATTTTTGATCAAATAAATGCAGGCTTGATGAGCAGAAGAAACTTCTTTCAAAAACATTAAAAATAGTAATGTTTCCAAACTTTTGGTCTGTACTGTATATATATATATATATATATATATATATATAGGCAGATGGGAAACTTTTTTTTTATTGTGTTGAACTTTACATACATTTAACTTGAAAAATTTTATATACTTTATATATAAATATGTCTATACATTTTTTGACAATAATAATACTTGTTGTCTGTAAATTTGCGCTGAAATTTAAACAAATTCAAACATATTATTCCTAATATAAAAAAAAAACTTAAAAATATTTATCTCATGGTTTAAGAAATACAGCAAAAACAGCAATATTCTGAAATATTTATTTATTTGATTTTTTGAATTTTAAACTTTTTTTCCATTTGGACTATTTTATTTTTCAATAAATAAATGAATTGAACCTACCATATGTAACATCATTTCTGCTATTGAAGCTTAAGACGCTAAAAAATTATTCTTCTAACAAGAGACAAAAAGTCATTGAGAAATGACTTTAAAATTTGTCATTTTACAGACCCCAAAATGGGTCATCAATGTCAAGCCTGCATTTACCTGATCAAAAATTCAGTAAAAACTGAAATATCACTATAATTTAAAATAACTCTTTCCTATTTTTGGCATCATTATTCCAGTCTTCAGTGTCACATGATCCTACAGAAATTATTCTAATATGCTGATTTGCTGCTCAAGAAAAATTTCTTACTATTATCAATGTTAAAACAGTTGTAGTGGTTATATATATATATATATATATATATATATATATATATATATATATATATTTCAGGATTCTTTAATGAATGGAAAGTTCAAAAGAACAGTATTTATTTGAAACTGAAATGTTTATGTAGCACTATAAATTTTTATCAATTTTATCCATCCTTGCTATATAAAAGTATTAATTACAGTAGCGTGTATATCTTTTCCCCACTCCTAGAATGTCCCAGACCTGAATTCCTCCTGAACACCACTGGGAAGAATTGCAAAGCGAGCCAGATCCCACTGCCTGATCTCATAGACGATGTATTGTTAAACATTTATTTTTCAAAAGCATGGCAAAAAGCATAAATCCCTCCTTGAAACAGCTTCCACCCTTCGGGTAAGGCCAGTAATGCTGTAACATGGAAGCAGGGATTTGTTCCCATTCAGACAGAAAAGCATCAGTGAGGTCAGGCAGTGACACCAGGCAACAAGGCCATCCCATCCCAAATACAGCTCTTAATAAATACAATCACTAACAAACTTTAAGCAGGTTTAGTGCAAATGATATTCTATTGAAAGCTACATTTGTTGAACATCCTCACATAACCCTACATTCAATACATGAGCTCACCAGTTACAGTAAAGCAAATGTTTCTCACCAAATCTTATAACAGTAGATGAAGTAGAACAGTTGCAGGACTGCAAGCCAGGCCAAGTTTGAAAAAATGTTCTTTAGTAGCTAATCTGTGGATTAGCGCCTGGAAAGTTTCAATTCCATCAAGGAACCAGTGAGTGTTGTTTGCATTCCCTATTTGACCAAAAGAGCATAACAGTAACCGCTCAACTTCCACGATGAATCGTGAATGATGTATCTTCAGTCTCTCCCTATGCCCTAAAACACTTTAGAATAGTATATATTTGGATAGTGTAGTTGCATCACCCTACTCATACAGTACAGCTTTATAGCATTACCAATTTTCAAGCACTTTTCTGCTTTAAATCGAATGTTGTGATTTGCCTCAGAGTTTGTAAGTTTGGTTCAACACAGAAACTTTTATTGAAGATTTTTTTAATTTCAATGGAAAAAAATGTGGAAAGTACTTTTAAACCCACAGCTGCTGAAGAGAGCTGGTTCCCAGGGCTTTTTCTTTTCTACCTAAATATCCAAGCCTAAGTCTCAGTTGGTTTGCTCACTAGGTATTAATTCACTAAAACTGCTTTGAAACAAATCATATTGTGAAAAGCACCGTATATCAAACTGACCTGATGTTTGCTGAAGGTAGCAAGGGATTTCACCTTACTTCAACTCTTAATTGTCTTTATTCGTTGAGTCATCTGCACAAATATCACAGTTCAAACACGAACACTAGAATATTACATGTTCTTGGCAAAAACTTTTTTTTCCCCTGTTGGGTCCAGTTGAAATTTAAAGTTTGTTTTCCATCCAAAACAGTATTCATTCAGTTTTTTATGACTGTGTAACACCTTCTGCCTCGTCTTTTTAGAATTATAGGGTACAAAAAAGACTATATGTGCTTAAAAGTAGGGGTGGGATGGTTCACTGAAAATAAAATCTCTCCACACAAAAAAAGCTCTTCACACACGGTTCGGCACATGCTGGGACCGCGGTTCAACTTAAATATGACAAAGCATCTATAAGATTGTTTGCTTTAAGTAACACGTAAAACAAACAGGGTTCAATATATGTTTCTGCTGATGGATGTGCATTCTGGCTTCCCAGACATTACTACAACAGCGATGAAAAAAAAAGAAAAAAAGAAAAATGCGAATGCTTTATTCAGGAATATTAGCAGTCATTTATTCCGTCATCCCCCAGGTGCTGATAGCGCGCTCGCAGATGAGATCTGAACAGCACACATTTAAACTAAACTTATTTAAGCTTTGCCAGTTTTAAGAGCCAAAGGACGCAAGCTCGCGCAAAGTGAGAATATTTGTGTGTGCACGCGCAAACCCGTGCCTCAGAAAGCACGCAAATATTAAGCTCTCTCTGAAGTATTGTGTTTAAATGGACAAATTCGCACAAATATTATGTCAAAATGCAGGTCTTAGTAAGTATCCTACAGCAGACATAGCCGGCTGAACGCAGGCCTACTGTATCAGTGCATTCTCTTAAAGTGACATTCTTTATGATAATCAAACAGCAACAACAAAGAAATCACTCACTGTTCTTGATTGAAAAGAATTTGTAACTTTAATAAAGAATAATCTTTATTTTTTAATTTTTACAGTCCAATGTGCAATGCTGTTTTACAACTGATTACATTATTCAATTTCTGTACCTAAAAACTAATGCTAGACCTATCACAAAAAAAATATATTTTATTTGTATATTTACTCTATTGCAGTTTTTTGTGCTGATGCTTGTAGTTAGATAGAATTTTTTTAAGTATTGTTTTTCCATAAACACATAAGCACATACTGAACCATACTGAAACAAACTGAACCGTGAAAAAGTTGAACCGTGCCACCCCTACTTAAAAGTGTAGAAACAAAGTCTGAAGATCAGACTGAAATGATCAAATAATATTTTTTTAAATAAATGTTCGTGTTTGTGTTTAGAAGTAATAGTATCAATTTTTTTTATCATCGGTAGGAAGATTAATGACAGGAAAAGGAATTGAAATAGAGTTCAATTCAGAAATTCAGCAAAAGATACATCCATTTATCTAAGCATCTATCCATCCATACACCCATCTATCCATTTTTACATCCTTCCATACATCCACCCATCCATCTATCATCCATTTTAACATCCATCCACCAATCATTCATGTATCTATATATACTTATATCCATCCATCTTATTTATCCATCCTTCCTTAAATACATACATCGATCCTTTTATCATCCATATATCCATCCATCCTTACATCACTCATCTATCCATCCTTACATCCATCTATCCATCCTTCCTTATATCCAACCATCCTTTTATCCTCCATATATTCATCCATCCTTAAATCATCCATCCATCCATTCATCCATCCTTACATCCATCTATCCATTTATCCATCCATCCATCCATCCATCCATCCTTATATTTATCATCCATCCATCCATCTTCAAAGTTTGGTGTGACAAACCTTTCTAAGAATTTCTTAAAATGTAAAATTAAATTCTACTCTTTACATTCAAATTTGAATTGCAATTCTACATCGTGTCTGCTACCTCAAAACAATTATTTGTTAATTTCCTCAATAAAAAAATCTATAAAAAAAAACAATTATGCTTGTAGCTTGGTTTAACTAGGATAGAAGCTATGACTTCTTAAAATTCCATTTGCCCTTAAAGAAAAAGTATTAGTTGAGATAAAACCTCTTTAAACAAAGCATTTTAAACATGCTCACTCACACAACTGAATCATGACCTTCCTGAACACAAAACACACTACCACAAAATGGAAATGGAAAAACTGTGGTGGCCTGTGAAAAAGCAAGAGATGTTGAGGATTATTTAAAGAAAACATCTCGTCACATCTGGCTCCGGGACTTTGAAGCTGGTGCCTTTCCCACAAGTGCTGGTTAACTACATGGTCCTACACAGCGGTGGGCCAGTCGGTTTGGCCAGCCGTCTGCCTCGTAATGGTGCGGCGTGCCTCATCAAGATTGGCCCGCTCGCTCTGGTCTCTGAAGCTTTAATCGAACTCGTCTGGGAGACAAACTAGCATACGTGCACCTTGATGTGTGCTAGATGCGGCTATAAAACACATTTTAAATGGTGGCATGCACAGTCTATGACAAAATGCCCTTAACTTTGCAATTAGCTGGTCTTTCCCACCAAATTCACATGTGGGCCAGACTCTAGGTTTTACGAATCAGTCTACGTAATTGAGAGTGATGTCATCTGTAAAAATGAGTGGAATGTGATAAAGCCTTAATATGAAGAAATGACAAGCATGCCATCAAATGGATGAAGCTTTAAGTGTCTATTCATAATAACGTCATATCGCATTTTGAAAAACTCATAAATGATTGAGAAACTTCCCTTTTGGCATAGCGGAGCCTGGAGCATTTCTTCAATTCAATACGAAGGCAGAACGTGGGTATATTTCACCCTGAATTGGATTAGCCGAATTGGATATTATGGAAAACGTAGAACTGAGACAATGACAGCGTATAAATCTCATTACCCTCTCATCATTTCCATTGTTCTGAGGAGGTTTTGTTTAAACTAGTCCTCCCCTCTCGGGCTTCCGCCAGCACATCTATTTTTACACAGCAGCGAATTTTCCAGAGCACTTGTTCGGTAATAACAATGACATTTTGGTGACCTTACAACACAAATTCTATACTTCACAGACCACATACCAATATTCACACTGGTTTACCCACAAAACCCCCTGAAAATCACCTCCTGATTACGGTTTTACGCAAGTAACACAGGCCACTGCACACTTTAAACAAACACACTGGCCTCCAATATCACTGATTGGGTAATTAACTTCCTCTTAAAGCCCTGACTCTGACTCTGGAAGACATTGTTTAGGACTTTTTCAGTTTTAATATTCTGAAAAGCACAACAAAGAAAAGTTACACTTCTAAACATAAAGGTGCTTCACTGGCTTCCATTAAAAACCCGTTAACATCCATGGAAACTTTCAACTGCACAAAAGGTTCTTTATAGTGGAAAAGGGTACTTTATATTATTAAAATGTTATTCAAGCTAAGGAAAAATTTAACTGTTCAGTGAAAGATTCTTTAGAAAATCAAAAAGTGTTTATTTTATTATTATTATTATTCTATTGTAGCCCTGGAGGGGGGAAAAATAAGAAATATTTTAGATTGGCATGTTACTAATCAAATAAGCAAATTAGTGACACTGATCATCTGAAATACAGCACAACACAACAAATTAGACATGTTTTTTATTCCAACTTTTCAGTTCAATTGGTATACTGATATTGACTTAAATGCAAAATTAAAGAAATATTAGAAAATGTTTTCTAATATTAGAAATATTATAAAATGTGGCCTATTGTTACAAGCATTTTTTTTTTTGGGGGGGGGGTAATTTATGTTTACATTTTTATGCAATTATGAATTAAAATTATTGAATTTTACCCATTTTCTAAAATAAAAAAGAAAAAAAAACTTTAAATCTCATATCATATATCATATCATCGAGAAAGAAGGTCATTTCAAAACTCATACTTAAAACACATTACTGTAATGACATTTTGGATGTAAAATGTTCTTACTTGTCATGCAAATGTTACAATACAAAAAAAAATCTGGTGAGATAAAGTTCTAGTGAAATTGCTGCACTTAAGAATATCATATCGCACTTGTGTCGTTTTTGGAAAGAGCATTTCTTCGAAAAAATTATGAAATCTAACAGTCCTCAGGATAAATGTGATGCTGAACGCTACCCACAAATTTGTCATGAATTATTCAAAACCATCTGCTACTGAACTGGAGCTGAAAAAGGATCGAGGGATATTTTGGGTTTCAGTGCATCTGTGCGTGCAAAAGAGTCTAATTCCCTTTTCTTCAAGATCCTTCTGCATGAATGTACTGTAGGATTCACCTCCAGCAAGCTTTACCGCTCCAAAAGGAAAGGAATGTAGGAGTGTAGGGCTCTCGGTAGGTTAGCTACAAGTAGTGAGCTCCAAATCAACATGTGAAAGGCTAAAAATATTAGAAACCTACAACAGAAAATGTTTTCCACTGTCTTGTACGTGTACTTATGTAAGAACTAGGCAAAATAGCTAACAAAAAGAACCATATTTCAATCAGACATCCACTGTACCATTTAAAAAAGAATTACTAAAACATTTAAATGCAACACAAGGGCGATTTTGAGTGTTGATTTAAAGGAAGTATTCAGAATTTTAAATTGAAACTGGACACATTCAAAAACATTTGTAATGGCATTTCTGCTATAGAAATTTAAGATGCTAATAAAACACAATGCTCTCATAATCAAAAGAAACTGAGACATTCATTTAATGACACATTCTTTGATTTAAGATTTACTTTTTAAATATTTTTAAAAGTCTCTTATTTTCACCAATGATGCATTTATTTGACATAAAAATACAGTAATAATATTAAATATTAAATAAAATTAAAAGTCTCTTATTTTCACCAATGATGCATTTATTTGAAAAAATACAGTAATAATATTAAATATTATTACAATTTAAAATGACTTGTCTATTTTCATGCATTTTAAAATGTAATTTATTCCTGAATTTTCAGCATCATTACACCAGTCTTCAGTGCCACATGTTCCTTCAAAAATCATTCTAATATGATGATTTGCTGCTCAAGAAACATTTATTATTATTACCAAAGTTGAAAGCAGTTGTACTGTTTAATATTGTTTGTTGAAACACCAATACATTTTTTTTAAGATTATCTGAAGAATTAAAAAGTTCAAAAAATTACAATTATCTTTACTTGTGATCACTTTTGATCAATTAAATTATTTGCCAATGAAAATTTTTTTTTAAAAATTATAATCTTTTATCTTTTGGTAGTGCAGATATTTAATAAAAAAAATAATCAAATCACATTAAAGTCAAAACAATATTAATATCCCGTGCACACCGCAATCAATCAATCAACATTTGAATCTGAATATGAGATCAGAGACCCATACATCAGCTACAACAGTTCAAACATCTATTCGAATAAAAACTTGTTTCGATTTGCAACAAAAAGTGCAGAAGAGACCACACCAATAACAAACCCTTCTCTGTATTTAACTTGAATCTGGAAAGAAAACAAGTCAAAAAAGGCTAGCTGAAGTCACTGGGTTTGAATTAAAGAAATTTACCCTCATTTGTATGAGATGAGGACAACTCTTAGACTTACAAACCCTCTAGACCTGCGGCTAGATCTCCGCTAATAAAATGTGGGTGTTAAATAAACTGTGCTAGCCCCTCAAAGGGCCTGTAGAGCCATTACTAGTGCTGGCCGGGCTTCAGTCACAGCCGGGCCTGTCTCTGTGTTTATGTTCGAAGTAGGAGAGTTGCCTTCATGACGATTTATTGACGCAAGATCCCCACAGTTCAGCCTACTAGCAATTAATCACGGGGCTTGTTAAGGCTTGTGAGCGCCATCTCCCCACAACCTGAGCCAGGAGACTTAGGAAACCTACTTGTGAGATCGACACAACGGAACAAAACTACCACCCAAGATCGAGAATATACGACCTGTCATCCTTCAACACCAAACAACACTTCCTCCTGCTGGAAAAGAATTGAGCTTCATGACAGAAATGAACTTTCATGTTCCTTCATGGGCATGTGACGTGGCAAACATTTTCGTTTCGGAGGAAAAAGGCCCTGAGAAACCTGATAAAAATAGTTTTGGTGATGAAAGACCACTCCTATATCATTCACTTTCCAATAAACAGAAGTTCCCAGAGTATGGGATCCCTTCATGAGAAGTGGTGATGTAACGTAAAAACAAGCTTCACATGAAATCTGATTCATAAACAGGGAAGATTATTATTTAAAGATCTGAAGAGGGAAAAACTCTCTGCAAACCTCAAGGTATGACGCAAAACTACAACTGAACAAACATGAAAATGAAAACAACTTGCATAATGCAGTTGTTCTGATCTATATTGCAATTGCACAACAGCACTTAAGATGCACTTATATTTGGCCATTTTAGAGGAAGTATTGTGTAAAAAAGAAAAATCTTTTTATTTCAACAAATTCAATTTCAACAACGTATATAATTGTTACACCTATATGAATGAATGCATGTCAAATTTTTAGATGGTTTTTTCGATTGATATATATATTAGAGCCAGACTGAATTGGTGGTATATATATGTGTGCGTGTGTGTATATACAGTACAGACCAAAAGTTTGGACACACCTTCTCATTCAAAGAGTTTTCTTTATTTTCATGACTATATATATATATATATATATATATATATATATATATATATATATATATATATATATATATATATAAAATACCAGTTATGTGTATTCAGTTTGGTTATTAAACACAACAGTAACGGACTAGTAAATGTAAAAAAATGTGATAATTCAATATTGGTTTATCTCTAATACATACAAAAAACAACTTATAAACAGAACCACATGTCTGCTCCTTTTAACAACATTCAAATTACAACACACAGTCATGACCTTTTGGCAACATGGCAATTTTATCTTATTCCCAACAACAAGACTCCTATAGTACAAGTTTATTTAATGAACGGACACACAGACTGGAAGTCATGGAGACATAGTTTGGGTTTTATGGTGGAAAGAAAAATTCCCTGAAAAACCTGCCCTCTGAATGCCGAGAAGGAGATAATTGCACATAATGAGACACAAAAAGCACTCAAATATCATGATTAAACTCTGTGAAACAGGATAGCTGTTCCAGCACAAATTGGTTTAATAGTTCAAACAAATGACCGCGGGATTAGACCAAATGCAGCTTCACAACAAAATGTCAACTCAAAATTATAAGAAAAAAGACCATAGCAACAGCAAAAATAAGTTTACCCACCATTTTATTATTGCACATAATGTGGTCATTTTTGTAGGCCAGTAAATAAACCCTATGACAAGCATACCGTCAGGCCAGTGGAATCCAAAATGGTAGGAATTAGTGATGCCACATAAAACTTTCAAGAAAAACATGAATCTATCACTGTACCGTGTACTCACATTTTACAAAAAACACATTATGATTCACATTTAGACCATCTAAATCTGTCCTCCCCTCATAAACAGCAGGACACATTTTCTATCTTCTCGTTTTAAATCTCAAACTTGCAAGCAAGCAAAAAAGCAAAAAAAAAAAAAAAAAAAAGAATGAGTAATGGATGTTAACAAGCATGGATTTCCATCAATCCAAATCAATTTAATCAATCTGACAGCAGATTCCAAATGTTTGTACACTATAGCTAAATAGATTTCTTTTAAATTAATGTTTTTATTCAACAAAGACACAAAAGTTAAGATAAATTTAGAATGTTACAAAAGATTTCCATTTAAAAAAAATTGCTCTTCATCAAACAATCCTGAAAAAAAAGCAACCCAACCGTTTTAAACACTGATAATAATAATAATAAATATCTCTTGAGCAGCAAATCAGCATATTAGAATGATTTCTGAAGGATCATGTGACTCTGAAGACTGGAGTAATGCTGAAGATTCAGCTTTGCATAACAGAATAAATTACATATTAAAATATACTAATATAGAAAAAATTTCACAATATTACTCTTTTGACTTTATTTTTAATTTAAAAAAATGCAGTCTTGGTCAGGCTCAGCATAAAAAGTACCATAGAGTGAAAAGCTTATAAATCCTGTCAGGCAAAGTGACCGATTCAGTTCATTTGAAAAGATGATTCAATCTAACTGACCTTTTATTATTAAAATATACACACTAAAACATAAAAATATGGTGGTGTTGGCGCAGTGGATAAGTCACATGCCTTTGGTGTGAGAGACCCGGGTTCGAATCCAATGTGAGACACCAATGTGTCCCTGAGCAAGACACTTAACCCCTAGTTGCTCCAGAGGCGTGCGACCTCTGACATATATAGCAATTGTAAGTCGCTTTGGGTAAAAGCGTCGGCTAAATGAATAAATGTAAATGTAAAATATAGAAAAGTCTCAGAAGGACACTCCATTCAAAAGCTTAAAGGGAAAAAAGATGTTTTGGAATGATTTGGTTTTGGAATAAAATTGAAAGGAATTTTTTTCTCAGTTGAGGCTTTAACCTCCAATTAAGGTCCGATCATGTTATTGAAGGATTGTTAAAATGTGCCAATCTGTCATTGTACAGCACTGTTTTGTTTTGTTTTTTTACAAGAGATGATTCTGAGTTATAACTCCTTAACATCTATCCTCATACTCGGTTCTCAGGGTTTCGAAGTGATACCCTATAATAATCGTTTTGGGTTCCCCAAAGAAACCCTTCAGTGAACAATATTTAAAAGAACCATTTTAATAATCTGAAGAACCTTTTTTCACTATTAAGAAATGTTTGTACAAAGGTTCCATGGACATTAAAGGTTCTTTATGGAACCATAGGTGTCAACTTTTTTATTTTTTAGAGTGTATAACACATAAGCAGACTGAATAAGGAGCAGGCTAAAAACAGTGGCAGGCTGCGATTACTGGCATCTGCATCTGGGTCGGTGCACGGCATCTGCATCTGGATCAAGTTGCGTTCCCCACCCACCTGCCCTGGGGCCAACACACCATTAGTGCCAGTTGTTTGGAGCAGCAAAGCCTTCAGACTAGCAGCCCTGACATCAGCCTGGTGGCTAAACTGGGCAGCCCATGCAACTGTGTACCCACAAAAAGTACAAAAATGGGCTCCAACACCTAGAAA